>NC_056727.1:961082241-961099741 GCF_019279795.1 Protopterus annectens
TCTCTAAGGAAAAAGAAGAATGTTTCTAGTATACCAGAAATACTAGATGAATTTAGAAATCACTTTCACAAAATTAACCATAATAACATTAACATGGAACCTAAAGATAAAATAAAGGAGTTTATAACCACAAACATGAATAAAAAGCTTAATAAACAACAGATTAAACTATTGGACAAAAGTATTTCATATACAGAGGTTATCACACAAATAAATAAGCTTAAATCAAACAAAGCACCGGGTAATGATGGTATTATACCAGAGATGTATAAAATCCTTTCTAAAAGTACATATTCATTAATACATAAGGTTTTTATTTTGGCCCAAACTGAGTTAATAACCCCCCCATCTTGGCAATATACATTTATTTCGCCAATTTTAAAACCTAATAAAGATCCAACTAGATGTTCTTCATATTGGCCCATCTCATTACTTAATGTTGATTATAAAATGTTTATGAGTATCTTTGCTGGTAGAGTGAAGACAATCATTCCCGGCATTATAGATATAGATCAGACAGGCTTCATTGTAAATAGAAATACTTTTGATAATATAAGAAGAACTTTAACATTAATAGATTTTGCAAATAGGAAAAAGAAAGATTTAACACTTATTAGTCTTGATATAAGTTCAGCATTTGATTCAGTAAGTTGGGACTATCTGTTTACCTTAATGAAGTGCACAAACTTCTCAGATGCATTTGTAAATCTAATTGAGCATTTATACAAAGGAACGTTGGCTTATATTAAGGTAGGAACATATGTTTCACAAAAAATACCCATTCTTAAAGGTACAAAACAAGGATGTCCACTTTCTCCACTATTATTCACTTTAGTAATGGAGCCTTGGGCTAATTTGATCAGAAACAGTACTGACATAGAGGGTTTTGAAATAAATAAAAATACAACATCCAAAATTCAACTTTTTGCAGATGATGTTCTAATTACATCAGCAGGATCTAATTCTTCTATACAGTCTCTATTTGATAACATGATGAATTTTAAAAGTATTTCTGGTTTAATATTCAATGAAGAAAAAACTAAAATACTACCTATATATACACGAAAAAATATTCTCATTAGTGATTTTACTAAATATGTACCCAATTCAGGTCAGATAACTTATTTAGGTATAATACTATCTAAAGATATTAAATCTATTATATATAATAATTATAATACCTGTTTTCTTAATATACAAAATCTTTTTAATACCTGGAATAATATGTTTTTTACTATGGAGGAGAGACTTACAATTATTAAAATGATAATATTCCCCAAGATTTTATACTTAATACAATCAATAATACTTCCACCTACAAAAATAATTATCAAGAAACTGAATACACTAATGTTAAATTTCCTATGGGCACCTAATAGACCTAGGATTGCATTAAAGAAACAAACTAATAGCTGGTCTCAGGGGGTATTTCTTTTCCAGACTTTAATTTATATACTATCTCTTCTATTGTAAAAGTTATTACTTTATTAATAGATCAGTCATATGTCAAAATGGAAAGATTATTGGGAGCTAATTAGTATGCACTTCATGAAAATCTCCTTAACACATAAAAATATGATTGTAAATAACTCCATGTTATAGTTACTAAAGGAATTTTGTACTTCACCTATTACACCTAAACATATGGTTTGTTACCCATTAAATATTATTATTAGTTATCATAACTTTATATTCATGCACCCTAAGTATAGGGAATGGAATTTTATTGTATTCCCTATAATGTATACTCAGGGTATGCTTTTGTCATCTACTTCTGAAGGAACTCATTTAGCTATAGATAATGATCTAAAGTACTGGTATCAGTTGATATCTGATAATAAAGTTAAAAATCTAGATTTTTTAAACAAGAATTTGATCTAAGAGAAACTTGCTGGTTAGAGGTTCAGACCTTTAGACAACATCTCATTAATAAAATAGATCTAATGTCTATAACAGTTAAAGAATCTATTCCAACACTGATTGATTACTTGATATTAAATTTACAACATAAAGTTTCTGATAAAGGTAAACTTTCATACATACATAAAATTATCAGACAAGAAACTTTTTACAGTGTAGATTCATACGGGAATTATTTCACTTCTATTAATGGGGACCCACCAAATCAACAAGATAAACAATATATATTGGAATCTGCTTATAGAACTACGTCTTCCATTGTCTGGAGACTTTATACATGGAAATTTTTACATAGATCTTTTTATACACCTTTGATGATGAATAAAATAAATAATAAAGATAATTTATGTAAGAGATGTAATGTAGAAATTAATGCTGACTGGGCTCATATGGTTTATGACTGTATAAAATTGAAAGAATACTGGAAGTCAATAAATGAATTTTTGCAGGCTCTTTTTACAGATAATTTCATTATTTCTAAATCTCTTATATTATTCAACACACCTGTACCTCAAAGTGTTAAAAAGGTCAAGCTTCCCTTGTTATGGTCTATTCTAGCAGTGGCTAGGAAAATAATAACTAGAAATTGGATTTCAGATACACCTCCTTCGTTCAATGAATTTAAAAATGTTATGAATATAGTGTGCCATATGGAAATAAACACAATTAGGACAAGAACAAATAGAAAAACATATTATATTGTATGGGATAATTTACAAAATTTGTTAAAAAAAAATTTAATTTCAATAGCATGGTATTTTAGTTTAATTAATTGATCTGATTGTAGTGGATGTCTTTGTAAATACTTTAGTTGTTTTGTTGAATGTTATAATAATACCTATTTTTAATTACTTGTATAAAATTGTTATGATATTTCTCTTATATGTTAAAACAATAAACCTGTTTTAAAAAAAAAAAGAAAGTCAACCTATTCTAATGCATTCCTCCATTATTCCAGTTGCCATCCATTTGCCCAAAAGAAAGGTGTGGTAAAGGGCCAGCTAGTTTGGGCCGCTAGGATGGTTTCTTTGGAATATGATTTTATGGACAAATGCAATCTTTTGAGGGAATTGTTTATTAAACGTGGATACCCCATCAAATTAGTGGATGGTCTTATTGGGGAAGTCCACTTTAAAAGACTGAGAGGTTTATTTAAACCATTGTTGTCTTTTAGTGAGGGGCATGATATGGATGTAATGGGAGATGTCCATCTTATTAATAATGTGGACTTGTTACAAAACAGGAATTATGAATTAGTTGCATGTTGGTTCTCATGCCCCTTCTGATGTCGATTTAGCCAAATTGAGTTTCATCACCACATTTTCTGTTGATACATTGATGCATTTTCTCTTAAATCAATTATTTCAAAGAGTTGGTGTTTTCTTTTGGATGATAATTTAATCAAAAATAGTGTGGGTGGTTTCCCCTGTGTGTTTTTTAGGAGAGGTAGAAATTTGAAAATGGTCCTTGAAAGTGGAGCCTCAAAATATCATTTACCACATTGTGGGATGTTTAAATGTGAGGCTTGTCAGTGGTGTAAACATATTAAAGTTGCCAATTCCTTTATTATTAGGGACAAAAAATATCTTATTAAGGGTAAATACAATTGTAATACAAAAGGGGTTGTTTATTTGAGTTCATGTAATTATTGCCCTGCCTTTTATGTAGGTAGAACAAAAAGACCCCTTAAAAATAGAATCTATGAGCATATGTATGCAATTGAAAAAATGAATTTGAATAATGCTCTAGCCAGACACGTTAATTCTTACCCGACCCATGATTTTACATTTTTGGTTATGGAAAAGATTGTTGACAACATGAGAGGAGGGCCAATGGATTTGAAATTGGATGAAAAAGAATTGATTTGGCAAATTAAATTGAATGCTTTGACCCCCCAGGCTTGAAAGATTCTGTGTCCATTAGAAGTATTCTGAAATTGAGGGCTTTGACCAGATGAAAAATACAAGTGCATTTATATATATATATATATATATATATATATATATATATATATATATACACATATATTTTTAATATATTGGTTTTTCATATTTAATGATGTTTACACATTTACAATATATTCAATATTAAGATTTTTAGTGTTTTATGGTTTTATTGTTTGATTGTTTGATATTAAGGTTTCTAACTTGGTATGGGTTTAATTTTATTGAATTATGTTGCGCCCTTTAGCTCTTTAAATGGAGGTTTGGTTTATTCAGTTGTTGAGTGACATCATGACTTGTAAACTTATTTAAGTTCTGTAGTATGTTTTTTGAATTGTCTGATGAAGTTTGCTTATTTCAGTAAACGAAAGCGCTTACCTTATTTTTGGACTCAGTGTGGTTTCTTGCTCTATTTTTCAATAGTTTTTACTGCCAATCATTAGCGGACCGGAGTTGCGCTGTGGCGACCCCTAACCGGGAAAAGCTGAAAGACAAAAACAACATACATTTGTACATACATTTTTACATTTGTACATATGACAATTACAATAGGAGTTCAAATGCAAGTTCCTTGACATTGTATCTAAAAGCATATAAGAATGGTAGTAGAATAAGCTTATTCTGTTTGTACAGACAAAACAGAAAATATACACTTATATATATATATATATATATATATATATATATATATATATATATATATATGGATCTAGGACTATTATAGTCCAAATCCACAATCACCGAACACACTTTAACGAAAGTGCTTTCACCGAAAAGCGCTTTTGTTAAAGTGCGTTAACAAAAAAAAAAAAGCAATCTGATCCCCGAAAGAAAGTGCTTTTTTTACCGGAAAAGCACTTTCGTGGAAGTATGCCTGCAGCTAGAGGGAATCGTGGGGGAATGACTGTTGCAGATATCGTACTATGGTGCGGATAAGGGAATATTCCCTTTTCCTCACTGTAGTGCGATCTTGGAGTGAGAATATTAAAGTAGGGTGTGCAGGGGCTTGCCCCTGCATAAAAGTAGATTTATTGTTTTTTTTAACACACTTTAACGAAAGCGCTTTTTCGGTAAAAGCACTTTCGTTAACGTGTGTTTGGTGATTGTGGATTCGAACTATTGAACTTTCGTCCTAGATATATATATATATATATATATATATATATATATATATATGTGTATATATATATATATATATATATATATATATATATATATATATTTTTTTTTTTTTTTTTTCAGGATAAAAATATCACAAACTGAAGCTAAGAAGGCTCAGTTGCTAAGAAATATTGACAATGGGTGGTGGAGAGAAGGAAGTTAGACAGTAATGGGTTAAATTAGTTAGCCTGGTGTAGAACATGAGCAAAGTCTATGTTTGGTGAAATATTCATTTAGGGACTCTTTAAATGACTGTGTATCACTGATGGACAGAATATGCTGAGGTACACAATTCCAGTATTTTGGAAACGATATGTGAATATAAGGAGACACCATGAGAGTTTTGGGTTTTGTTAACCTTCAACAATACTTTATCAGCAGACCTAAGATATTTTAGGTTAGTGCAGGGTTGGACAAGGTCAGACAGAGCTGGGCAGTTGTCAGGTTTGTATGGAACTGTATGGGCAGTTAGTAGCAGAGTCAGATTAAGCAGGCGAGGGAGCTCTAACAGTTCAGCTGGAGAAGGGCAGTGCAATGGTGAGATCTTTGAGACTGATTAGTGGCAAATTTGGCTATTTTGTTATAGTAAGATTCAAGGCTATTCAGTTCAGATTTGCAAAGACTGATAAATATCTGTGAACAGTAAAGCAGGGAAGATAAGAGATGGGTTCTAGCTGTTGCGAGTCTGGCATGGTCAATAATATACAATTTAGCCCTATAGAGAGAACCCAGTTTGATATGAACCTTTTTAATTATTAGTGTAAGGTGTTTGTCAGATTTAAGTCCACTATCAATAGTGACACCAAGACATTTTGTATGCTCAACAGGTTTTATTTTTGTGCCATTGGAGGAGGAAATAGAGATAGGTAGTTGCTTTGTTGTTGTTGAGGTATTATAGAAGACCATAAGCTTGGTTTTATTGTGGCTAAGTATAAGTTGATGGGCTATTAAGTAGTTTTCAATATTGTGGAGGGGTGCCTGAGTTTTTTATTGGAGTTCCTTGATAGAGGGGGCAGAGCAGATTAGGGAAGCATCGTCAGCATATTGTATGACTGAGGCTGGATTTGCTGAGGAGTTTAGGTCATTGGTAAAAATTGTGAATACAAGTGGGCCAAGGATAGATCCTTGTGGGACTCCTACACATATAGGGGATCTGGGGGGAGAATTTATTGTCCCATAAAGAGGCTTCCTTCATATCTGACAGGTAGCTATGAAACCAGCTTAAGGCTTCAGAGCTGCAATGGTAGAAAGCCAGTTTATTGAGAAGTATTTGATGAGATACAGTGTCAGATGCTTTTGACATATCTAGGAAGGTAGCAGAGACTAGTTGGTTTTTGTTTTTGAGTTGATTTATGGTATTAGTAAAGCTAATTAGAGCTGTGCTGGTGCTATGCCTAGGTCAAAAGCCATGTTGTGTATTCGATAATAGATTTGACAGAAAGTGGTCTAAACTCTTTGTGTATACATTTTTCTAATATTCTGGCAAGTGGTAACAAAATGGCTATAGGTCTGTAGTTAGATACATCAGTAGAGGTACCACCTTTATGTAAGGGTATGACATGAGATAATTTCCAGAGGAGTGGTACGTACTATTCAGAGATAGAACAGTCAATGAGAATAGATATAGGGTAAGCAATGGAAGTAGCAGCTAGTTGTAAAAAGTCACCAGGTAGCTGGTCTGCAGCTAGTGGGCAAGGTTTTAGTTTAGAAAGGAGATTTTTAACATAACTTGTTTGGATAGGTTTTAGATAGAGGAGGGTAGAATTGTTGGAGGTTTGAGGTATGGACGGAGGCATATTAGGGGTTCTGTTTAGTAGAGAGGTTATTAAGTTAATAAAATGAGAATTAAATTGAGTGGCTATGCAATCATTTGGGTTGGTCAGAGTTGGGGCTGGGATAGTGGGTTTTCCTGGGTTAAGACGGTGGTTGATTATCAGAATCTTTCGGGATTTTTCTGGTATTTTAGCTGACTTGTTTGGAAGTAGGTTTTTTTGTCTTGTTTAATTCGTTTTTTTGGTTTGATTTTGAAGTTGTTGGTAGATAATGAGCTTTTGTTTACTTCTATTATTCTGAAAGAGATACCAGGTTCTGTCCCTTTGTTTTAGTAGAAGAATTGTGTCGTTTGACAACCAGGGAAGCTGTTTGGATTTGGTATGAATTTTTCTAATTGGGGCTAGAGCATTAAGTATTTGTACAAAAGCACTATTGAAGTACTGTACTGCACAGTCCAACTGAAGAATTTTTAGAGGTGCCCAGTCATATTGTTGAAGAAGAGTATTAAATAAGGTAGGAGAAATGTGTTTTTATTGCGAATGTAGTGAAACAAAATGTTACAGGAATTGTGTGTTTTCTAATCAAGTAGGTAAGAAGTGATCACTTAGTGTGTCAGGGAGACACCTAGCATCATAGCTAATATTGGATTTGTTTGTTAAAATCCAGTCAAGAATGGGCTGCCTGTTGGTGTGTTTGTCGATGCATGTAGGGTGGTTAGTTTTTTGACAGAAATTGTACAGGTTTATAAAGTTAGTCCAAATACACCTGCAAGCAGCTGAAGGTATTCCGTGAAAAAAAAGGCTAACACAAAATCAATATCACGAACGCACCACCACGGACAGCATAAGTAGTGTAAAATCCTTTATTGAGATAAATCCTCAGTAAAATAGATGAATCCTTGATAAAAAAGATACAGTCCTTCCAAATAAAAGTCTTTCAAGAAAATAAAGGCAAGCAAAATTCATGTAAAGGTGCACCGTTCAGGATAAGTGCTTTCGGTATTACCCTTCCTCAGATCCTGTTTCCGGTAGTGCAGTTTTCTCAATTAAAGCAAGCTCAACCAATCAGAATACTAGCATTGAGCCAACACCTCCAGTACAGACTGATAATGAATTATCCTATCAAAATGGTAGAAGACGAAACACCTTTTCTTGGATCCAATCAATGACATACTTAGAAGCATTTTGTCTTTAATATAGGTTTTAATGGTATTACACCATTCAGTCCAGGTTCACTATCAGCTCGCAGATTAATGATCCAATTAATTTCAGCAACTTTAGTGCGATTGTTCACATTGCCTCCTCTTAAATCTTCAGGAACTAATTGTAACACCATAAATTTAAAGGAATGTGAAGGGTGCATTCTAATGTGTTGAACCAAAGCATTAGTTTTAACATGGTTGGCAATATCACGTATATGCTGAAGAATTCTTTCTTTGAATTGGCAATCAGTTTTGCCTGTGTAGTAGGCACTGCAGTTCTGGCAGCTAGCCACATATACTAGATGTTTGCTGTTACAATTGTCTCGCATTTTTAGGGAATATACCTGGCCAGTAGTTGGATGGCAGAAAAAATTAGAGACATTAATGTACTGATATGCCTTGCATCTTCCACATTTAGCAGTCCCTTTTCTGCCCTCAATGGTTTGTTGTTCCGAAGCAGTTCTATTCTTATAGCAAAGAAGTCGCTTGATATTATTTTTATTTTTAAAAGTAAATCTAGGTATATCTCCCACTATTCTTCTTAAGTTCTGATCATCAGTTAACAGTGTCCAAAACCTTTTATGGTGTTACATGTTTGTTGGCCATCTGTAGTATAAGTTAAAATACATCTCAGTGGTTGGGGATGATTATTAAATTTAATACCATCCCTTTTGGTAGTTAGTTTACAAGAAAAATAAGGTTGACCCTTCATCTTTCTGATGTTCTGCATATCACTATGCTTACATCTTTATCTGAATAACCCCTGTTTTTCAAGTGTGTTTTAATTGCTGACGTTCTTTATCAAATTCATGGTCAGCAGTACATAACCTAGAAATTCGGGTGGCTTGATTTTCAGAGATATTATGGAAGACGTGCCTTGGGTGCATACTGTCTTCATGCAAATAATGTTTTTTTTCCAGGTCTTTTTCCTGTGGATGTTAGTCTCAAGGCCTTTATCTGGATGTAAATATAGTTTAATATCAAGGAGCTTGATCTCTTTCTTAGAGTACTGTGCCCTAAAAACAAAAATGCAATTGTATTATTCAGAAACTCTTTAAATAGATTTAGCTGAATATCATCTTCCCAGATGAGAAAAATATCATCCACAAAGCAACCATAATAAATAAGATGACTAACCCATGGATTAGTATCAGTGAAGACATGTTCTCTCTCCCATTGAGCTATCACAATGTTGGAATAACTATTGGCACATGGGGTGCCCATAGCAACACCTCATTGTTGTCAATAGTACTTATCACCATAGATAAAGAGATTATTTACTAAAATTATTTCTAGAAGTAGGCAGACCTGCTCCATACCAGGAAGTCTTGACTGTACAAAATGCTTGATGGCTGTAATGCCATATGAATTGGGGATGACAGTAAATAGACTCAGAATGTCTAAAGTTACCAAAATAAAACATGAGAAATCTGTGAATAATTTCATCTTCCCAAATAATTTCTCTAAGAAATCTCCAGTGTCTTTAAGTATGGTGTCAACTTGTGGCAAAAGTTTTTTTAATTGATCTTCAATGTATACAGAAAGCAATTCAGTGACCCAGCCCCTTCCAGCTATTATGGGGTGCATATGGGTATCACTTAAGCTTTTATGAATTTTTGGCAGCCCACTAATGGTGGGTATCTGGGCATGTTCTGTTCTGAAGAAATCAAATCGCTCTTGGGAAATAAGGCTGGCAGCAAGCATATCACACATATTATCATGAACTTTATTTATTACTTTTTCAAGCTCTTTCCTAGTAATACATTGCTAGGTTTTGTCATCTCTTAGCATCTCTTCCATTTTTCTCCTATAGTCATTCAAATTCATTACGACTAGCGCCCCACCTTTGTCAGCTGGTTTAACTATGATGTCATCATTTCTGATTAACTCCAATAAGGCTTTTCTTTCTCCTGATGTTAAGTTATGATACTGTTGGCCTCTTTCCTACTGTCTTATATTAGCAACATCATTCTTACATAAGCGTATAAAGAGATCAATCGCTGGATGGATTATTGGCACAAAACTGTTCAGTTTTTTATATTGTTTCTGAGGAAAATGACATAATTTCTTGTGATATCATTACTATTCCCAAAAATATTCTTCAGTGAAACATTTCTCCCCAACTGTTTAATATCTATCACAAATTCACTCAGTTTAGAGTGAAAGGCTGGAATTAATGTTAAACCCTTGCTCAACACTTTAATATGGTCATTATTTAAAACAAAGTCAAGAGAGATTAAACACGATGAGATTCCTACATCATTGATTTCTTCCGTTTTCTCTCTCTGCTTAGCAATCTGTTCATTCTCTCCTGAGATGTCCTGATATGAAAAGCCAACTTCTGAAAAACTGGGGCATGAGCAGCCCCATCTTTGGGTCTAGTATCAGTCCCTGAGGAAGTAGAAAGATAAGCAATATTCAAACTTCATTGACTAGTGTTATTTTCATTGCCTAAATTAGTTAATGTGGATTCATTATCTTTGTGTGAAGTCTCAGATACAACATCTTGTACTACATCAACACTAGTTTCAACAGTGGAATTTTGTTTTATCCTAGTATCACTTACAAGTGACCTGTAGTTTTTAGCTTGATTAGAATTCTTGGTTTCAGTGTTAACTTTGTTCCTGCCAGTTACTGCCTCATTAGAATCATTAGATATATTCTTTTTAGGCCATTCAAAAATGTTGCCTAATTTGAAATCTTTATAATCCCTCAAAAGTTTTTTGCTTTTTTGTTCCTTGAATTTTCGATCATATGAATTAAAATGATTTTGTAATATTTCAAGTCTATTAAGGCAAACTTCATTTAAATCAATGAGTTCCATCTCAACTTGTTTCTTCCTAATTGTTTCAGTTAGTTCTTCTTCAGGTTTAAAAAATTCCAAGAGCAATTTAATATAGCTGAACTTGTCTCTGTATTAATTGCCTGCCAACATGCTAAAAGTCCTGGGAACATATTCCAATAGCTTGGCATGCACTTAACTCTTAAACTTCTGGGGATTAGCTGATGATGTAGGCAGGCTTCTAGATGGAGGCACTGCCACTGTAATCTTTTTAACTTATATGCAGTGTTTTATACTTCTGTAAACAGTTTGTCAAAGTTCTCACTGCCATCAATTACATCAATTTCCTTAAGGGTATATTGTTCAAAATTGACTTTAAGCAAGGGATTAGTCAAATCAATTAGCCCAGGCATAGTCTTGTTTGTAGTGGAATTCAATATACACTTATTAGCAAAAAAGTATTTGTCCAGGCTATTCTGCCATGTGCTGCTTCAGGTTAAAAAAAAAAAATATATATATATATATATATCTATATATATATATATATCTATATATATATATATATATATATATATATGTAAGAAAGTCCAAACAAACCTGCAAGCAGCTGAAGGTATTCCATGAAAAAAAAAAGCTAACACAAAAACAATATCATGAACGTACCACCACGGACAGCATAAGTAGCTTAAAATAATTTATTGAGATAATCCAGAGTAAAAAAGATGAATCCTCAATAAAAAAGATAAAATCCTTCAAAATAAAAGTCTTTCAAGAAAATAAAGGCAAACAAAATTCACGTAAAGGTGCATCGTTCAGAATAAGCACTTTTGGGATTACCCTTCCTCTGGGAAGGAGATGATATTCAGCTAAATCTATTTATAGAGTTTCTGAATAATACAACTACATTTTTGTTTTTTGAGGCACAGCACTCTAAGAAAGAGATCAAGTTCCTTGATGTTAAACTATATTTACATCCAGATAAAGGACTTGAGACTAACATCCACAGGAAAAAGACCTGGAAAAAATATTTGCATAAAGACAGTATGCACCCGAGACACGTCTTCCAAAATATCTCTGAAAATCAAGCCACTCAAATTTCTAGGTTATGTACTGCTGACCATGAGTTTGATAAAGAACTTCAGCAGTTAAAACACACTTGAAAAATAGAGGTTATTCAGATACAGATGTAAGCATAGTGATATGCAGAACATCAGAAAGATGAAGGGTCAACCTTATTTTTCTTGTAAACTACCAAAAGGGATGGTATTAAATTTAATAATCATCCCCAACCACTGAGATGCATTTTAACTTATACTACAGATGGCCAACAAATATGTAACACCATAAAAAGTTTTGGCCAGTGTTAACTGAAGATCAGAACTTAAGAAGAATAGTGGGAGATATACCTAGATTTACTTTTAAAAATAAAAATAATATCAAGCGACTTCTTTGCTATAAGAATGGAACTGCTTCTGGACAACAAACCATTGATGGCAGAAAAGGGAATGCTAAATGTGGAAGATGCAAGGCATATCAGTACATTAATGTCTCTAATTCTTTCTGCCATCCAACTACTGGCCAGGTATATTCCCTAAAAATGCAAGCCAATTGTAACAGCAAACATCTAGTATATGTGGCTAACTGCCAGAACTGCAGTGCCTACTACATAGGCAAAACTGATTGCCAATTCAAAGAAATAATTATTCGGCATATACGTGATATTGCCAGTCATGTTAAAACTAATGCTTTGGCTCAACACATTAGAATGCGCCCTTCACATTCCTTTAAATTTATGATGGTATAATTAATTCCTGAAGATTTAAGAAGAGGGGATGTGAACAATCAGACTGAAGTTGCTGAAATTAATTGGATCATTAATCTGTGAGCTGATCGTGAACCAGGACTGAATGGTGTAGTACCATTAAAACCTATATTGAAGACGAAATGCTTCAAAGTATGTCATTGATTGGATCCAAGAAAAGGTGTGTCTTTTTAAACCATTTTGATAGGATAATTCATTATCGGTCAGCACTGGAGGTGTTGGCTGAATGCTAGTTTTCTGATTGGCTGAGCTTGCTTTAATTGAGAAAAACTGCACTACCAGAAACAGGATCTGAGGAAGGGTAATCTCAAAAGCACTTATTCTGAATGGTGCATCTTTACGTGAATTTTGCTTGCCTTTATTTTCTTAAAAGACTTTTATTTGGAAGGATTTTATCTTTTTTATCGAGGATTCATTGTTTTTACCGAGGATTTATCTCAATAAAGGATTGTAAGCTACTTATACTGTCTGTGGTGATATGTTCATGATATTGTTTTTCTGTTAGGTTTATAAAGTTAGTAGAGGGGTTAGAAGAGCAGGTAGCCCAGTCAAGGTTAAGATCGCCAAGTATAATAGTTTCATGGCTGAAGTTGATAGAGGCCCATTCAAGAATGTTTTCAATATTTTGGAGGTAATTAGCAGGGGGCAGGTAGATCACTCTAAAGATAATGGACTTATGATCATTCATATCTAGGCATGCTACTGAAACATTTGAGTTAGGGATATCAGGTGGAGTAGAGTTAAGTTTTGCCAGTTTAAGATTATCTTTAAACAAAATGGCAATACCACCACCATGTCTAGATACTCTATCAATTCTGAGGATGTTATAACCATGGGGAAGAAATTCTTCAGAATTTAATATGAGGCTTAAGCCATGTTTCAGTAATGACAGCTATATCAGGGGAGTAAAGGACAATAGCAGCATGAAACTCATGTACATTGTTTATCAAGCTTCTGAAGTTGATGTTAATTATAAGAAGGTCGGAGTTACTTTTTTCAGTGCAGATAGGAGTTAGGTGCGGAATTAGGGAAGGTGTCATAATGTGGATTTTGGGGGAGTAGAGAATGTGATGAGGGTTGGGCCTGGATTAGGACAGATGTCACATTGGAGTTTAATATGGGTAAGGCATCTTAGTTTGGAAAACAGACTGTTATATATATGTAGTGTAGTAGCAGATCTGTGGGTTTGAAAATATCTAAGAGACAATAGTAGAGCAGGGGAAGTGTTTATAAGATATGGGGAGATGTGAACAGTGGGTTTGTCATGATGTAGGTTCTCAATTACTGGCAAGGTAGGAGAAGGGTTGTTTGTGAAAGTTATAATTGGAAGGAGGTAGTATAAAGGGCTAGGAGTAACACAGCTAGCAGGACAGGGAGATAGACATGGTAGGTTTTATTAGAGGCATAGTAAAGAAAGTAGATTTTAGTTAAGGTCAGGGGTGAGCCTGAATGCAGTGAGGGTGAACAGAGTGGGCAGCACCTGGAGCTAGAAAAGTGATAGTTTTTATTCTGCAGGCTCATTTCTGCTATCAGTATTAGTATAGACACTAACCAGGTAAGTCAGGAAGAGATGAAAAATAGAGGAAAAATAGTCGTTAGGAGAGTTGTGGCAGAGTTTGTTCAGCTTTTCCAGTAAAGCATTGAAATGCTTTATTTTACCCCTTAAACAGAAGGTTTCGTTCCTAGCACTCCCCTCAGTTCACAGATAATTAATCTTAATTGACCTGTTCTAATTTCTTTGTGACTCACAAGAGACACAACTGTAGTCTCTTTCCTAGTTTAAATATGCAATTAAAACTAGATTACAAGTAAAACACAGTGTAAAGAACAGAATAAGGCAATAAAGTAATACAAAATGCAAGACAGCAAAAGCAAATTAACCTTTCCCTCACAGCAAGATGTGGCTGAGTCTGGGCTAGCTTTTCCAGTATTTGTAAATTTGGGAACAAATCAGAAGATGTATGCAATATGCCTACAGCTTTAGCATCCTCACCTTCCAAAAATAAATCTTATAACACAAAAGTCCCTTGCAAGAAATAAACTGTTTCAAGCTCAAGCTCATATGTAATAGAGTAGTCATTTTATTTGCATAAGATCAAAAATAGTCTTTCTCTCTCTCTCACCCCCCCCCCACACAAACGCATCACACAAATGATTTAAGCAGCCACTACGTGAAAGCTGTCATACAGGTTCCAGGACTTAGCATTACAAATCTAACATTCAAAATGTAATGATAATCACAGAAACACAATTTACTAGAATGGAATGAACACAAATCAATCATGCCACCCCTTTCATCAAAATAAAATAAAAATGAAATAAACTGCAAATCAGGTATGGTTGAAAATAATGAAAATGGTGTAATTTAAATCTCCAGATTATTTTAGGTAAGCTGTGTACCAAAATAGATATATGCATCAAAGTCTTTGCTCCTGGACCTCGAGGAAATAAAAGTGAAAGTGAACAATCAACATTCACACATAAATTATACTTATGTGGAAGACTCACTTTAGACATTCCTGGTCTTTCGTGTAGTGCAGTTAAATAATAAAGTTCTAAGAACTTTTAGAAACATTCATCTCTTCTGGATGATTATATAGCAAATATCACACTCTTAAAAGGCACTAATATTTTTCCTGCACAGATGTTTGCTACCTGTAAAGATACTGGGAAAGCTTATTATTAATAATTCTACTGCAGATGACTTCTCCAGTCCTCACAGTAAAGGTATGATTTCAGCATGCACTGTCTTGCCCAAATCTTAACATTCCAACAAGTCTGCTGACCCTGCCTTTTTGATAAGATTACCTTGCTTGAACACTCAATCAGTCCAAGCTGCTGACAAAATAATGCAGTACCCTGACACATTACAGGGCCTTTGTTTTCTAGGATGAGGCCTTACATGTTCCTATTTATTTCAAACAGCATGTAGCCTCCTTTGAAAATGGGGGCTCTGAGAGGTTGAAGGTGACTTGACCTTAGCATGGGGAGTTAAATTGACTTGCGGTTTTTGACATAGCATGAGTTAATGATTTTGCTCCCAAGATCCAAAATGAAATGGCAGAAAAAGTTGGGGCAAATCAAAAAGATATTAAAACTAAAACATGCACGACCCCCACATACACACACCATACCTCTCAAACTCTTAGACCAAGAACTCTGGACAAAACCACAAATAATGGGGGGAACAAAGACCTCAAAAATAGGAACATTTTTTAAACATTGCTCTTACAAACTTAGAAAGTTGATAGAATAACAGGTTTTGTGTTAATATTAATTTTCTGAAGGATATGAAGTCTGAACCTCAAATGTTTCCCATTATTTTCTGACTTCAGCACTCAATGATTTGCCAGAAAATCACAATTTTATGAGAATTAGACCAAAAATATGAGGCAAAAATGTGGGCATTCTGAAAAAATCTGAACAGTACACACACACACACACACACACACACACACACACACACACACACACACACACACACACACACACACAAAATACTAGCTAAATGAAATATTCAAAAAAACTTGAAAAGACACAATATCACTGGAAAACTAAAAAGCTGCTCCAAACCAAGACCAAAAGACACGGACACCAAAGGTTAGCGCTTTCATTCACTTTAATATGCTGTGAACTTCTTCAGAAAAACACTCTAGCCACCCTAAAACAGCATTTAAATACTTAATTAGCAGTCAAAAAGGTTCCCAATTTCAATACCGTAATGGGAATTTTCTTTGCCAACTACCACTTTTTCTTGTTCCTGCCTTTGCCCTTCCCCTTGTCCTGTACTGTTTGGACCACATTGGTGTTTTCTTGCTCCCTTGTTGGTCCACTAAAAAAGGACCCATATTGTTTACAGATACAGAACCTTCAACAGCTGAAATGTTGGTCCCGATTTTGAATAATGTTGTTAGTAACATTGGCAATATTGTTACTACCTTGACCAACTGCATGTTCTTTAACTATGGTGTTACCCATACTATTGTTGTTAGTAAAATTTCTTTCAGCTGTAACTTCTGATACTTCTACAACTTCATGTACATTGTTGACATTATTTAAGTTAAATACACAATTGTTCAAACTACGAACTGCATAGGCACTGTTATCAGCATAAGCCGATATATCTCTTCTTAATTTACCCTGTTTCCTTGTTACAATTGTTGCCCTATATCTATCTGCTTTAGCAGCAACACCACAAAACAAATGGTTAAGCAATTTGAAACAAGAAAAGTTATTAATTTTCGCATCCAAGTTGCCCATGGCGACTTTTACTTCTTCCATCTGTTTCTGGTAGTGTTCAACCAGAATCCGCATCATGTTGATAGTGGATTCGTTGAACAAATCAACAAGTTGACTGTGTAGTTCGTCCACAGTTTTCACACAGTTCGGGAATTTATTGAGCCGCAAACCTTGTGGAACACACTTGCGTCTAATACATTCACCAAAATAGCTTATTTCAATGTTAAGCATGACATATTTAAGAGTTAGTTTCTCAAAGTCAGAAATAAGTTTTTTACATTTACTTTGCTTGGCAATGCCAGTGTTTGAATTAACAGTACTTATTGACTCACTGTTCGACGAGTTTGCAATGTTGGCAAAAGGATTAGCATGTTTGAAAGACATGCTGTAAAACGTTGTTATGGAGCACCGGTGTTGATTCAACTGGAGTGTCTTCAGCTGGAATCACGTTGGGTACATTCACCAAGTTACGTTGCTGGCTAGTAGAGCCAGAAATTTTGTCAGGAACTGCCTGGGATCCTCCTGCTCTTCCGAGCCCTCTAGTGATGGCAGTTGTAATGAGAGCTGTAATTTGATCAGAAAAAGAATCAAAGCTGTCAGGTACTGGATGGGTGGATAAATTGAGCAATGTGTCCTGTGAATTGCCTTCCATGGTGACG
>NC_056727.1:961104741-961292241 GCF_019279795.1 Protopterus annectens
GGCCACTTTGGCTTCTGCTGTCATATCCTCATTTCTTCACCTGTCCCACAGTGTGCATCCTACCACCACTCAGGCACTTCATCTCTATCACCTCTAGCTTCCTCAACTGCTCTGCCTTTAGTGCCAGGTTTCCATACCATACAGTAGTACTGGTCACACCACTGTTTGTTACACCTAACGTTTCAGCTTCTTTGTTATTCTTCTGTCATACACTACCGCCGATACTCTGTGTCAGTTGGCTGTAGCCCCTCTGATTCTAGCTTTGACCTCCTCATTCAGACTTCCATTCTCTTCAACCACCCTCCCATATACTTCAAGCTGTTAACCTGTTCTGCTATTTTCCCTTCAGTCTCAATTCTCAACTTTTTCTGATTTCCCCCATTTGCTACCATTACAACTGTCTTATCTGTACTCAGTTACTTCCCATGTGCCTTCTGTTATGCATTCCATTCCCCCTGTCCTTTGCTTGAAGTTCTTCAGAACAAGAAGAAAGCCACTAGAAATAGATTCCTTGCTCTTTCAAGTCAGGGTCTGACTGCCTAGAAATTTAGTAGGGGTAATAGGTTATATATGTAATCCTTTCAGAAGATACAACAACAGAATCTACAAATTGAGGTGTGCTTACTTTTAAATTGCCTCCATGGAGCACATCTAAACAACAGTAGTGGTGCTAACTATCACCTCCTAAATTGCACCATCAATCACTGAAAGGAAAAAGGGATGAAAATCTAGCTTTGTTTGCATAACTTGAGCAGTAATCCAGGCCATCTCTTTTTGGAGAAGGTTTTCCAGCACCCTAGTAGCAGGACTGTGCAGTTAGAACTTGTCTGATCGAAGACTGCTGGAACGGGGCTCAGTTTTTAGCTTTTTATTGATTAATTGATTAATTTGTTTAAATCAGTTTGGTCATTTGATACTGCTATATAAAAAAAATATATATACTTTATGCATTGCCGCTTAGCTAGGGTTAAACTATTCCCAGCACCATAAAGTCTGCAACAGAGACCTCCAAAGCAGAAACGCAATCAACCTCCACCCCCCAACACAACCCAAATGACACATAGGCCACAAACTCAGTTTGCCACTCAACCATAGCCCATAAGGCATAACAACGTACCTGACACTTTAGTCATAGGTGACTCTATAGTTAGGCACACTGATGTTCCACTCACCAGGCTAAACAAGGAGAAGATTACTGTCAGCTGCCTGTCGGGTGCCAGGATCCGCCACATAATGCATGCACTCAGGTCACTCCACAACAAGTATAAATATAACGCTGTCATTGTCCATGTTGGTGTGAATGACCTGAGATGTACCTCCCTGGACTACATGAAAGGAGACATGGAGGAGCTCTCCGATCTTGTAGCCCAGGCAGGTATGACCCTAGCCCTGAGTAGCATCCCGCCATCACCCAGAATGATACCACAGTACAAGGACAAAATGATTGACTTCAACAATTAGCTAAGCTTCTGGTGTCATTCTAAAGGGATCCAATATCTGTCTGCCTGGGATGACATGATCGACAGACCAATATGCTTTGCCAGAGATGGCCTGCACCTGTCGCCTTTGGGATTCCGGATACTGGCTAAGGCTCTTGCCACCCCTATAGTGCCTTTTTTTAGGCAAGGCTCAAATGACAAATTCTCCACTGTAACAGGTACAAGCAAGCAAAATATGAGGGTAATGCTACTCAATGCTAGAAGTCTAAATCTCAAAATGCACCTACTCGAGGCACTGCTTAAAATGGAGAACAGTGACAGAGACCTGGTTCAAGTCTCCAGAGAGCGCTCCTTCATTACCAGGCTATAATTCATACCACACCTTTTGGCCACCTATCCTGGACCAAAACACTAAAGGCAGAGGTGTGTCCATATTCATTAAGGATATCCACACCTCCAGGCTAGTTGCTCAGCATAATGCATCCGAGATTATCCAAGTGCAACTAACTCTGGGCAAGACCACAATCCAAATTGTAGCTTGCTACAGATCCCCCAACATGCCCCAGGATTCCCACACCTCATTTCTTGATCCACTGGAAAATATTAGGGTACAACATAACATTCTAACAATGGGTGATTTCAACTTCCCCACCATTAACTGGGAAAACTAGTACCACCTCTTTTGCTCAACATTTTCTGGAATTCATAAATTCCAACACCTTGGATAAACTTATCCACACCCCGACCAGGGGCAGCAATATCCTAGACCTGGTCATTACCAAATGGGTGACCGGTGTTCCACACCAGAGGTCAATTTCTCATTGGTCAGATCCACCACAGGCTAATCACCCTAGACATCCACATCCCACCCCCACCCGTCATTAGGGAAACCACTGTAAAAAAAATTCTCCAAAGCCAACTTCACGCTTCTTAAGGCAGAAGTGGCAAACTTCACAACACCCATGCAGATGGACAGTACAGGTACGACTGCTGAATCCTACACAGATGCACTTTATAGACACTTACACAAGTGCATGGATCATACTATCCCTAACAGAACCAAGATGCTATCCTCCAAAAAAAGGAAGACAATCTGGTGGCTCCCTGCCATAAACAAACTCTACAACAGAAGAAAGAAACTGCTGAAAAAAGAGCAAAATCCCATGATTGGAGGAACTCCCCTGATCAGTCAGAGTAAGAAGCTGTGATCCATCATAAAATCCTCCAAAGCTAGTTATGAAAACAAAATCATCACTGTTTCTAAAGACAACCACAAAGCATTCTATAGCTATGTCAAGAATCTCAATGGCAACACTCAGATCTGCTCTGAGTCACAGCACAATGGCACTAAATATACAGATCCAACTGATTCATAGGTTCATAGATAGGTACTAGGCTATCGGCAAAGGGCCTACGTAAGCCTAGCCAACAAGGTTCCCTGGCTTACACCACCCAAGAAAGTTATTTTCCTGTGCCACTGATGAGCAGAGACACAGAAGTGATTCCCGGGGTGTATTTCCTATTTCCCATCCACTCATTAAGATTTTTCTTGAAGAGTGCTAATGAAGAACTTTGCTTGACATAGATGGGCAGCCCTTTCCAGAGTATGGGAAGTCTCTGGGACAGGAATCTATCCCTACAGCATGTCCTGTTTATTGTGGTGACAAGGTTTAGGTCCCTAGAGCATGTAGCTCAGATGGATTGGGATTTCTTTAGGTGCAGCATGTCCAACAGCTCTGAGTTTGACATGATATCGCCAACATCCTGGCAGATAGGTTCAGTGCTAACTTTACCCCCTTCTCACCCCATAAAGGGCCCATCTCTGTACCGGAAGAATGCAAAGTTCCTGTAATCATGGCTGCACAGGTAAAAACCATACTCTCCAAAGCCAAGAACGCAGCATCCTTGGGACCTGACAACATCCCAGGCTGCGTTCTACATGAACTACAGAATGAACTGGCACCCCACCTAAGTAGCATGTTCAATCATAGCCTCACCTCAGGCTTTGTGCCCACTGAATGGTGCACAGTTATAGTTATCCCACTCCACAAAGGGGGATCCCCCACAAACCCCGGGAACTACTGCCCCATTAGCCTGATGAGCCTGGTCTGCAAGGCCATGGAATGCATCATCATGGAGCTTATAAACAAAGACACTGGTAATCTCCAAACTCTGGACCCCACCCAGTTTGGGTTTGTAAAATGCAGATCATGTCTCCTAAATCTGATAGACTTCTTTGAAGCAGTCACCAAAGCCGTAGATGAGGGTAAGGTGGTTCACACAGCTAATCTATATCTCGCCAAGGCTTTTAACACCATCCCTCACTCTGGAATTATAGACTCACTAAACTAGGTATAAACACCTATGTCACAAGATGGGTTGCCAACTTGCTCACTGACAGAACCCACACTGTGAAAGTAGCAGACTCCAAATCCGACTTCAGACTAGCGACAAGTGGAGTACCCCAGGGTTCAGTCCTGGGTCCTCTCCTGTTTGATATCTACTTCTCTGAAGTACAGGCTAACACAGAAGGTCTTTGGCTAACTAAATTCACAGATGACTACAAACTAGGAGCCATAATCAAAACTCCTAACAATGTGGACATCCTACAAAAGGGCCTCACTGAGACAGATGCCTGGTGTCAAAGCATGGCCTCAAGCTCAATGCCAAAAAGTGCATTGTCATCCCTTTTGGTAAAAACTCTGTACCCATGAACTACCACATAGGCAGTAGTCTACTTAACACCAAAAGTGTGATAAAAGACCTTGGGACACAGGTGGACAGTAGTCTCTCCTTTGATAATCACATCACCACAGTAGTCAGGGAATACTTCTACATGACACACCTCATCACAAAAGGTTTCTCATCCAGGAAAAAAAGAGGTCATTGTTCCCCTCTACTCATCACTCATTAGACCCATTATAGAGTACAACACCCCTAGGCATCTGCAACAACTGGAAAGGCCACAGAAATACCTCACAAAGAGGATTACCGGCCTCAAACAGATACCCTACGCAAATCATCTAAAAAAACTCCAGCTTTACTCCATCGCATATCGCCTACTCAGAGGCGATCTCTGCCTAACATACAAAGCTATGTCAAACCCAGAGCTATTGGACATGCTCCACTTAAAGAAATTCCAATCCCTCTGAGCTACATGCTCTAGGGACCTAAACCTTGTCACCACAATAAACAGAACATGGTGGAGGGATAGATTCCTGTCCCAGAGACTTGCCATACTCTGGAACAAACTACCTATCTATATCAAACAAAGCTCCTCATTAGCAGTCTTCAAGAAAAATCTTGATAATTGGATGGGAAATAGGAAATTCACCCCGGGGATCACCTCTGGGGCTCTGCTCGACAGGGGCACAGGTAAATAATTTTCTTGGGTGGCGAAAGCCAGGGTACCTTTTTGGCTAGGCTTATATAGGCCCTAGGGCCAATAGCCTAGTACCTACCTATGAACCTATGGAAATCATTGGCTCAGCTAAATTTATAATAATAGAAGATGCAGACTACAATGCACACAGCCCACCATCACCAGCCAGAACCAGTTCTGCTCCTGCTCATTCATTTACTGCAGTGATGTCATGATGATGACCAGCCCCCCTGCCTGGATTTGCATTGATCATTCCAATTACAAATTTCAAACAGGCAACTTGATCAGTTGTCACCCTACACTCACACACACACACACACACACACACACACACACACACACACACACACACACACACACACACACACACACACACACACACCACTTTACACTGCTGTGGCTTCTTCAGCACACTTCAGATGCTGAATGGGCCACTGACGGCTCTGAAGTGTGAATTAAAAGACATGATTCCACAATACTACATCATCCTGCATATGTGACTGCGATGGCCACTGCTGTCTATATCTATCCATCCATAACCCCTTTTTTCTATTTTTGCAGATGTGGTCAGGGTGTGACTTCAACAGTGATAATCATCTAGAGTTAAGATTTACATCACCAAAAATTGAACTTGGGAACCTCTTGCTGTGAGGTGACAACAGTATCCTCTGTGCCACAGTGAATGGCAAGAGGTTCCCTGGTTTGATTCTTGACTGGGGTGTCTTCTGTGTGGAGTCTGCATGTCCTTCCTGTGTTCCCATAGGTTTCCTCTGGTTGCTCCAGTTTCTTCCCACATTCCAAAGGAATGCTGTAGATGGCTTGGACACTGTAAAGTGGCCATAGGTGTGTGTGTGGTGTGGAAGAACTACCATGGCAGGGCTAGCCACCTGGCAGTGTAAATCTTGGCTCTAGATGATTGTCACTGTTGAAGTGACACCTTGACCGCTTGCGCAAAAGTGGGAAAAGGGGTTGTGGATGAATGGATGGATATAGACAGCCATCTTGTTTCTATTTTCAACAAAAATCAATATGTTTACAAGTGGTGTAGTGGTGAGAAAGCTAGAGCTGTGAAAGAAGACAGGGGTGAAGGAGTATAACAAAACGGGGGACGAGAATGAGTTACAGTACAAGTAGAATGAGGATGTGGATGGAGCTGAGCAGTAAAGAGGTTGAAGTGCAGTGATGTGTTAATCTGATGCAGCACATTTGCAGAGTAAGGAGTTGAGTGAGATTTTTGCTGTAGTTTGAATTACTTTATTGATCAGTCCTGTCTTATTGTTAGGGGGATGGCATTCCTGTTTTTGACATTTCATGGGGTATAGGGAACAGCCTGCAGAGTTATTAGGTTTTGATATGTTTATTTGATATTATATTGCATACTGAACATTATTATTGAGCTCAGAACATTTATCTATTTTTTCTGTTACCTCCTGGTACCAGTTATAACCTGACAAATACAATATTTCAGTGTCAGTGGTTTAACAGGAAGCACACTTGCCTTTGGTACTGAAGGCTGGCACCAGGGAGGTGGATTGCTGACACTGCAGTGTAGCATAATGGATGTGTTGCACTCCTGAGTGCATTGTACTTTGGATGAGATGTTAAACTGAGGCCACATCTGCTTGAGTTGGTGGCAGCTCATGTGGATGAACAATATCCCATGGCACCTACTGAAAAGAGTAGTGGGATCCCTGATGCCCAGGCTAAAGTTTCCCTAGTAGTATAAATATCACCCTGGGTCTCCCCTGAAAAGAGGTTAATAGCCTAGTGGGACTAACCTGGTCAACAAAGCTCAAGTGGTGCAGTATTTAGCATTGTCACCTCACAGCAAGAAGCTCTCTGGTTTGATTCTTGGCTGGGGTGCCTTCTGTGTGGAGTCTGCATGTCCTCCCTGCATTTGTGTGTGTTTTCTTCAGGTGCACAAGTTTCCTCCCACATTCCAAAGACATGCTCTGGAACATTTCTCCCCAGGCCTCCACTAAAAATGGGCTGCGTCCTAGGCGGATGTTCCCAGTAAACAAATGTTAAATAAATTAATTAATTAATTACTCATGTATTTTATTTCTTTGCATTGTTTATTTTATTTTGCCAATTTTTAAAATCCCAAACAAAAGTTCTTCTTTTCCGGGGCAGCCTGGGAACATTGTCTCACTATGTCACTGCAGGACGGTATAGACTGAGCTGAAATCGGTCATCTCTTTTGAAATTCTGGGCATGCTTTTCCAATGTGAATCTATTTTATGGATGCCACTAACCATGCCAAAATAAGCAAGCTTGGAACTTGCACTGACAGCTTTCCCATTCTGTCTGCTTCAGCATTTTAATTTGACTGTTTGTTTTTTAGATATTTCTCTTTTGTTCTTCTCTCTAATGGGATGCTTCAGAAAAGAAACAACTTTGTTTTCTGTCTTTTCATGTTTTTTTCAGTTTCTCTTCTTTTCCTTCAGGAAATGTAATATTGCAGCTTTTAAAAATAATAAAATAAATGCTCATCATTGCTCAATAATGTCGTCAACAAATAAAACAGTTACACTGATCAACAATTGTTACTCTGCCACAATTAAGGAAGGCAACAGAAAAAAAGTCAGTGCTTTTCACTATATGAGCCTTGTCACTATAGACATAATAGTACAAGAGTTCAGCACTTAGATGACCAAAAGGTTTGCACGTGCAGTTCAGTCTTTTTTTAAAGGCTATCATTTATTTTTTAAAGGGATGAATCATTATTTTAAATGGAAATCTGAAATGAAAATCTGTACAAACATTCTGTTGAACCCACATATACTTTTACAACTGAACCTGTCCAAGACTAAAGCTATGCTCTTTGGTTCATATCAAAAGCTAGCCAAAGCTCCCAGGAGCTTTGACATCTCAGACCTCAACACGTCATCAGTTGAAACTACCACTTTGAAGTATCTTTCAGGTATCCAGGTGTCTTGTTAGATCAGTCCCTGAACTTTCGATATCTTATTGAGAAAACACAGACAAAAATGTATTATCTGCTCTTCTGGGCAAAGAGAATCTCCACATACCTATAATCCCCAATAAGAGCTGTAATAGCAGGGGAATTCTTCTAGCCCATTTACAATACTGCCAACCCATAAACCCTGCTACTTCAGAGAAAAACACTAATACCTTAACAACCATCTCCAAAAGGATATGTTGCTTCATTAAAAGTTTCCCAGTTCATAAACATCACTGCCTCTCACTGTCTAAGGCCAAATGGCTCCCAATAAAACAGAGCGTTCTCTACCACACAAAAGCCTAGACACCAAATCATTTTCACTTCTTACAGACAAATTTTTCACTAACACTTCCTCATACAATCTCATAGGTTCATAGGTGTGTACTGGGCTAATGGCCCAGGAGTCTTTGCAAGCATAGCCCATAGAATGTCTTGGCATCGTGCCACCTGACATTAGTTACCAGTGCCTCTATCAAGTAGAACCACTGGAGTGATCCCCGGGGTTAGCTTTCTATTTCCCATCCATTCATCAAGATTTCTCTTGAAGCAGGCCAGTGAGGTGCTCTGCTTGACGTGTATGGGAAGTCTATTCCAGAGCATGGGCAGTCTCTGGGTCCTGAACCTGTCCCTCCAGCATGGTCTGTTGATTGTGGTAATGAGGTTGAGGTCTCTGGAGTGTGTGGTGCTGAGGGATTGGGATTTCTTTAGATGTAGCATTTCTAACAGAGCTGGGTCAGACATGGCTTTGTAAGTCAAGCAGAGATCGCCTCTTAGTAAATGATATGAGACAGAGAATAGCTGGAGTTTTTTGAGTCTGTCCATGTAGGACATGTGTTTAAGGCCTAGAATCCTCTCTGTGATGTACTTTTGTAGCCTCTCCAGCTGTTGCAGATGTCTAGTGAGGTACATGCCAAATGAGACAGTATACTCGATGATTGGCCTAATCAGGGAAGAGTAGAGAGAGATTTTGACCTCTTTCTTCCTGGATGCAAAACCCTTGGTAATGGGATGTGCCACACAGAAGGACTTTCTGACTACAGTGGCAATGTGATGGTCAAAGGAGAGGTTGCTGTCAATCTGTGTCCCCAGATCTCTTACAATGTCTTAAGTGTTCAGTGGACTCCCATCTATGTGGTAATTAGTGGGAACTGAGTTTTTCCCAAAGGGGATGACGAGACATTTTTTGGCATTACGTTTAAGGCCATGGTTTCGACACCAGTTATTTGTCTCAGTGAGGCCTTTCTGTAGGATGCCTGCATCACTTGGGGAGTTAATAATGGCTCCCAGCTTGCAGTCCTCTGTGAACTTGGTCAGCCAGAGTCATTCCATGTTGGCCTGAACTTCATAGAAGTAGATGCCAAACAGGAGAGGACTCAGGATCAATCCCTGTGGGACTCCACTTATGACTGGTCAGCAGTCTGACATGGAGTCCGCTACATTCACATTGTGGGTTCTGTCTGTGAGTCAGTTTGCAACCCACCTAGTGATATAGGGATTGATGCCTAGTTTAGTGAGTTTATCAATAATTCCTGAGTGAGGAATGGTATCAACGGCCTTGGCTAGATTGAGGTAGGCTGTATGAACTGTCTTACCCTCATCCACAGCTCTGTTGATTGCTTCAAAGAAGTCAACCAGGTTGAGAAGTCATGATCTACCTTTCACAAAACCAAACTGCATGGGGTCTAGAGTTTGGAGATTTCCTATATCTTTGTTAATTAGGTCCATGATGATGCGCTCCATAGCCTTACATATCAGACTCATCAGGCTAATGGGACAATAATTCCCGGGGTCTGTAGTCACTCACCCTTTATGGAGTGGGATGACTGTGGCAGTATGCCATTCTGTAGGGACAAAGCCTAAGGTGAGGCAGTGGGTGAACAGGGTACACAGATGTGGTGCCAGTTCACTTTGTAGTTCATGTAGAACACAGCCATGGATATTATCAGGTCCCACAGAAGCAGTATTCTTGGCCTTGGACAATGCAGCTTTAACCTGTGCTGCAGTAATGCTGGGTGCCTGGCATTCTTCTGGTATTGTGAATTGTCCTTTGGGGAGAGAGGGGTAAAGTTGGCACTGAATCTGTTGGACAGTATGTTGGCAATATCTGTAGGCTCCGTATAGGAGGTACCATTGTGCAGTAACTCACAGCAAATATGGATATTGCCATGGAGATTCTTGAAGACTTTGTGGTTGTTTTTATTGTCTGCCACAATTTTGCCTTCATAGCTGGCTTTAGTGGTTAAGATGAGGGATCTCAGCTTTTTGTTGAGGCTAATAAGGGAGTTTTTCCAGTCTTGGGACTTCACCTTTTTCTGCAGCAGTTTCTTCCTTCTGTTGTAGAGTTTATTAATGGCAGGGGACCATCAGATTGGCTTCCTTTTTTGGAGGAGCGCATCTTGGTTCTGTTGGGTATGGCTAGTTCTATGCATTTATGTACGTGTTCTTACAGTGGATGGGTGTATGATTCGGCAGTCATGCAACTATTTTCTATTGGCATGGGTGCCATGAAGTTAGCCACCTCTGTTTTTAGGAGCCCATAGTCAGCTTTGGGGAAGTTTTTCATGGAGGCTACCTTTGCAGGGGGTGTGGGGGAGATGTGGATTTCCATGGTCATTAGTTTGTGGTCGGATGTAACCAGGGAGCAAATGACTATTGGTGTGGAGCAATGGATACCCATGTTAGCAATTACCAGGTCAAGGATGTTGCTTCCTCTAGTGGGGGTAAGAATGAGCTGGTCAAGGGCATTGGAATTGATGAATTCCAGGAAGTGTTGGACCAGTGAGTTGGTGCATGAGTAGTTTTCTCAGCTGATGGAGGAGTAGTTGAAGTCACCAAGTATGGGAGTGTTGGGTTGGACCTTAATAGTTTCCAGGGTGCTTAGAAACATGGAGTGAGAGTCTTGGGACATGGTTGGGGACCTATAGCAGGCTACAATCTGAATTTCCATCTTACTCAATGTTAGTTGTACCTGAAGTATCTCAGATGCGTTATGCTGGGCTACCAGTCTGGAGATTTGCATATCCTTTATGAATATGGACACACTGACACCTTTGGAGCTTCGGTCCATGTTCTGGGGCCGTAAGGTGTGGAATGAGTTGTAGCCTGGTAGTGCAGGGATGCTTTCTGCTGCTTTAAACCAGGTCTCTGTTACAGTACACATGTCGATGTTCTCCATTTTGAGGAGTGCTTTGAGTGAGTGCATCTTGAGATTTAGACTCCTAGCATTGAGCAGCATGACCTTCAGATTGCATTTATTTATAGCTGTTATGGTGGTAGTTTGCTCTTTGGAACATTGCCTAAAAAAGGCACTGTAAGGGTGGCAAGAGCCTTAGCCAGTACCTGGAATCCCAGGGGTGACAGATGCAGGCCATCTCTGGCAAAGCATCAAGGTCTGTCAATCATGTCATCTCAAGCAGACAGATACTGGATCTCCTTAGAATGACACCAGAAACTTAGACAATTGTTAAAGTCAATCATTTTCTGCTTGTACTGCAGTATCATTCTGGGTGACAGTAGGATGCTGCTCAGGGCTAGGGTCACACCTGCATGGACCACATAATCCAAGAGCTCCATCATGTCACTTTTCATGTAGTCCAGAGAGGTGATCTCAGGTCATTCACACCCACATGGACAATGACAGAGTCATACTTGTACTTGTTGTGAAGTGACCTGAGTGAGTGTATTGTGTGTCGGAGTCTGACTCCTGATAGGCAGCTGACTGTTACCTTCTCCTTATTCAACCTAGTGAGTGGGACATTGGTATGCGTCACTATTGAGTCACCTATGATGTGTACTGGGCAAGCTGTTTTGCCTTAGGGGCTTCAGTTGAGGGGTACACTGTGTAGGTGAGCCATGTGTCTTGTTGTTTGTGCTGTGTTGGAGTGGTTGAGTGCGTTTCTGCCTTAAAGGCCTCTGCTGTGTGGGTAGATTTCTATTGAGATTCTCCGTGAAGGTGGGTGTGTGGTTTGTGTTATTATGTGAGAGCTGTGATGGTGGGTGTTCAGGAGGGCTATGTGTTCCATGTGGTGTGGTGCAGGTGTTGACCTTCTCCTCTTGATTGGCTATTCCGGTCTTGGCTGGAGAGTGCGTGGCTTCCAATTTGGAGATATAAGTGCATCTCTTGCAAGAAGTCTTTCTCAATCTTCTGAGCCCTTTCACCAAACTACACTCTCCTAGTTTGCATACTTCACAGAATCAATCCTATTCACTCCAAAAGACCAGCCATTTCACACTAATTCAGACCACAACTGAAAAAGAATTCTTGGCCAACCCACCTAAGTGTAAATGCCCACAGACAGATCACATCAATTAAATTTCTGTTTCTCCTGTCTACTCCAGCATGCCTGTCATTACTTCACTCTTATGTTTCCAGCTCTGCAGAACCAACTATTTTTTCTTCCTCACTTTTCCTCTCTTCCTCTTCCTTGTATTACAGTCTCTTCTCTTTACTTCTTCATTCTTAGCCTCATCCCATTACACAGTTCCATGTAACATTCCCTTGCCTCATCCCATTACACAGTCCCATGTAACATTCCCTTGCCTCATCCCATTACACAGTCCCATGTAACATTCCCTTGCCTCATCCCATTACACAGTCCCATGTAACATTCCCTTGCCTCATCCCATTACACAGTCCCATGTAACATTCCCTTGCCTCATCCCATTACACAGTCCCATGTAACATTCCCTTGCCTCATCCCATTACACAGTCCCATGTAACATTCCCTTGCCTCATCCCATTACACAGTCCCATGTAACATTCCCTTGCCTCATCCCATTACACAGTCCCATGTAACATTCCCTTGCCTCATCCCATTACACAGTCCCATGTAACATTCCCTTGCCTCATCCCATTACACAGTCCCATGTAACATTCCCTTGCCTCATCCCATTACACAGTCCCATGTAACATTCCCTTGCCTCATCCCATTACACAGTCCCATGTAACATTCCCTTGCCTCATCCCATTACACAGTCCCATGTAACATTCCCTTGCCTCATCCCATTACACAGTCCCATGTAACATTCCCTTGCCTCATCCCATTACACAGTCCCATGTAACATTCCCTTGCCTCATCCCATTACACAGTCCCATGTAACATTCCCTTGCCTCATTTGCCTCATCCCATTACACAGTCCCATGTAACATTCCCTTGCCTCATTCCATTACACAGTCCCATGTAACATTCCCTTGCCTCATCACATTACACAGTCCCATGCACCATTCCCTTTATACTTTATCCAACTTAATTCAATCTATTTCTTTTAACAAGTAGATCTGAAGCTCACTCCAGTGTTTAAAATTTGTTACTGAATCCTGTCTGGCTTATTCTTTGTACTTTCACTTACTGCATCTCATTAAGCACTGTGATTGTATACACCTGGGCTGTGCCTACAATTGGTCCTCTGAGATCAGTGCACTACCCTGATAACCAAACTTCAATTAAATAAAGAAAAGAAATCCTGTATGCCCGCTTGTAACAATCAACAGAAACAGCATAATTGTGTTAATGAATAATGTAAAACTGTTTGCTTTCTGAATTCACTATAACCAATGAACAGCTGATATATGTGCTTTCTAACAATCAAGATCCTGGTGCAAGTGTGTGGGCAACATGGTTTCCATAGGTGAATACAATCTTTCCACCTTACTGCATCCACCCAGGAGTGCTCATCCATCAGATTCATGCTTAAAAAGCCCAGTGCATATTACTGTATCACCAGATTAGTTTGCTCATACTTATAACCTTTCTTTAAACTGACCACATGCCTTTTAGGAATTGTGTGGAACTCAGCTATAGGAGCTATGGGCTACTTTTAGAATGTCAGAAGATGTGCAGTCATATTTATGGAAGAACTGCTTTTGTGATGGATATGTCACTTGTACTGAAGTTAAACTAGGAGCATCCATAGTCAAAAGGAATAATAAAATAAGACCCAGAACCTAACCCTGCTGTGTAACCAGGCTGAGTCAGAAGGTGAAGCTTTACATAAAGCTCACAGCCTCTCATTACAAGAATCGGAAATAAAGCTGAATGGACTAAGGCTCTCTATATGGGACATTTTATTTAAATTGTTATTTTAGGAAGATAATCAAATAGAAAATCTGCATAAACATGCATTTCTGAAAAAAGTCAGTACCTGCAATGTCTGTTGTTTAATTATTATAATCCCAACTACTGAAATCTCTCACATTTTAAGGAAGAAACAATGTGATAAAATTGTTGTTTAACCACTGAAAATATTCAGAGAAGGGAGTTTGGTGTATGGTTGGCTGTGTCAGAGAGTTTTGGATGAATCTACCAAAATGGTCTTTGTCAGTTTTCACATCACAAAGGCTAGTTTTAGTCACACAAACCCTTGTTGCAGGCATTCTGTATCATGTTCATTACCCATAGGAAGTGAGGCAACATCATTTCTTGTAAATTGCTTACAAACAACTGCTAGTTAGCACCCATTTCCTGTTTTCTTTAAACAGCTACTGATAAGATTAGAAAAACTTTAACAAAAATACAACCTTTTTATATTTCCCGTTAGTACAGAATTTATTTTTCTCTTGTTTGTTGCTGGAGAACAGGATCGTTGCTCGTGGTCACTTAGTTTAGCCACATTACATGTTCTATATCTGAGGCCTTAGAACACTACTGCACCATTCCTCAATGCCCTGGCAGCAGATTCTCAAATAATGTTAGAGAAATAATATTCCATTGTATAGGGGCTATGTTGCAGAGGCAAATGGGCATTAAATAGACTGCAAACAGTAAAACACACATATATTTCTATCTAATATCCTTAGTAAAAATGTGATATGATGCACATGCATTTTATTTATAATGTAGGTGTATTTACATCTAATTAATATGTGTTTACATTTTCTTTAAGCCATCAGTAGCTATATAATATATTTTGTTTTCTCACTCTGAGAACAAGCAGTTTATGTCCTTCAGTCGTTTTTCTTTCTTGGACATATACATGTCCATTTCCATCTGTGAGGTGTCAGGTGAAGTGACAGTAATTAGGTAAATGCTTGGTGGTGTGGACTGCATGGTGATAAGCATTTGATGATGAGGGTAGAGAGGTACTGATAAAATATCTTGTACTGTGGTACAAAACACTTGGGCTTCAGACCAGTTGTTTTACCTTGAGAGGGTTTGTGGTCTGCACTGTAGTGGCAGAACAGGTAGCTTACATCCTTCTAAGTAGGGAACTGCTGATTGAGGGCTCAGTGTCTGTTATTCTAAAAGTGTATTAATTCTGGTTTAAGCACTTGGGCTTTCAGGCCAGTTATTTTACATTAAGAGGGTTCGTGGTCTGCACTCTTGTGGGAGAAGAGGCTGGACTCTGGCCTTCTGAGCTGGGAATTTCTGGTTAAAGGCTTATAGTGCATGCATATCTGAACTGCTTCTTACTGAAATTGGTACACCTTGTTTGCTGTAGCATAGACTAGATCCAGGCCTGCTGAATCTAGCTTTGTTTGTATAACTTGAGCACTAATCCAGGCATTCTTTAAAGTATTCAGTTGTATTTATTACTGCTTGGTAGTAACTTGATTAAAGTGTATCTATCATTCTAAGTCTTTTGGATGAAGCACTTGGGCTTCAGATCAGTTGTTTTACATTAGGAAGGTTTGTGGCATGCACTGTGGTGGCAGGACAGGTAGCTTACATCCTTCTAAGTTGGGAACTGCTGATTGAGAGCTCAGTGTCTGTTATTCTAAAAGTGTATTAGTTCTGGTTTAAGCACTTGGGCTTCAGGCCAGTTATTTTACATTAAGAAGGTTCGTGGTCTGCACTCTTGTGGGAGGAGAGGCTGGACTCTGCCCTTCTGAGCTGGGAATTTCTGGTTAAAGGTTTATAGTGCCTGCATATTTGAACTGTTTCTTACTGAAATTGGTACACCTTGTTTGCTGTAGCATAGACCAGATCCAGGCCTGCTGAATCTAGCTTTGTTTGTATGCTTGTTGTTTGTTTGCTTGTTATTTCCCTGGAATGCTAATTCCACCTAAAACGCGGCTTTTCAGCGCTTCTGTGGATCCCTAGTGATATCTGCATTGCTTACTGTACTTATTTCCTTGTTTCACTTGAAAGAAAGTTACTGTTTGTCATTTTTGCATTTAAGTTACCTATAACACATTGCACTTAAGTTACCTGGCACTTGCTCACTAAGCAATTATATAAGTCAGCACTAAAAAATTAAAAGCACTACACCCTCACAAACTCCCCTTGAGTACCTTGTTCCCCATTGGCCCTTGTTTTCAATTATAAAGGAATTCACAATACTATTCTAGCATATCCAAAGGTCAGTTGTCAATCGCCTCTCCGGTCCAGCTGGTGAATCTGGGAATCTTGAGGCAATTTTACAACTGCCTCATGCACACAGACAACCCTCTCCTCCTCCCAACAAATTCCAACACATGTGAGAGATGCAACCATATAGCCAAACTGGAGGCTAAGCTCTTTCAAATCAGTACTGGCATAACCAGTCAGGAGGAGAAAGAAACCACACTCACTACAATTCCAGTCTCACACAGACCTACCACGACAGCAAACCAAACACATAATCACACAAAAACATACTCGGAGGCTCTAAATAAAGATCTGCCTAAGCAGCAGAGACCTCCAAAGCAGACACCCAAGCAACCGCTACCCCAAAACAAAACACGTGCAACACATATCTCACAAAGCCAGTGTGCCGAACAGTCACAGCCCTTAAGGCTAAACAACACACCTGATACACTTGTAATAGGTGACTCTATCGTCAGGCACACTGACGTCCCGCTCACCAGGCTGAACAAGGAGAAGGTCACGGTGAGCAGCCTGTCGGGCGCTAGGATCCGCCACATAACGCAAGCATTCAGGTCACTCCAAGGCAAGTACAAATATGACTCAGTCATTGTCCATGCTGGTGTGAATGACCTGAGATGTACCTCCCTGGACTACATGAAAAGAGACATAGAGGAGCTTTCTGAGCATGTAGCCCAGGCCGGTATGACCCTGACCTTGAGTAGCATCTTACCCTCACCAAGAATGATGCCACAATATGAAGACAAGATGATCAATTTCAACAATTGGCTTAAGTATTGGTGTCATTCAAAGGGGATCCAATGCCTGTCATCCTGGGATGATATGCTCGACAAGCCATGATGCTTCGCTAAGGATGGCTTACACCTGTCACCCCTGGGCTTTTGGATATTGGCAAAGGCTCTTGCTACCCCCATAGTGCCTTTTTTAGGCAAGGCTCAAAAGACAAACCCACCTCCATAGGTATCACAAGGGATAAGAAACTAAGAGTAATGCCACTCAACGCCAGAAGTCTAAACCTCAAGATGCACACACTCGAAACTCTCCTTAGCATGGAGAACATCGATATCTGTGCAGTAACAGAAACCTGGTTCAGGGCTCCCGAGAGCACCCCAGCACTACTAGGTTATACCTCATACCATGCTTTTCGGCCCCAAAACTTGGACCGAACTACAAAAGGAGGGGGAGTATCAATATTCATCAAAGATACCCACACCTCTAGGTTGGTGGCACAGCACGAAGCATCAGAGACTATCCATGTGCAACTAACAGTGGGTAAAACTGCCTTCCAGTTTATAACCTGCTACAGACCACCTCCCAAACCCAGGAACCCCACTCGGCCTTCCTGAGAACACTGGAAAATATGAAGGTCTCTCCAAACACCATTATATTGGGCAACTTCAACTACCCAAACATAGACTGGGAGCATTACTCTAGCTCCAACACCCTAGCCCAAAGGTTCCTAGAATTCATAAACTCAGATGCTATGGAACAAATTGTTACCACTCCCACAAGAGGGGAAAACATACTGGACCTGATCATCACCAACATGGGGACTCTATGCTCCAGACCAGAAGTGTAACCCTCACTGGTAAGATCAGACCATAAACTAATCCAACTGGATATTCACATCCCGACCCCACCCCCTGCCCAGAAAACCACAGTGAAAAACCTCTCTAAAGCAAATTTCACACTCCTCAAAACCGAGGTGGAATCCACCAAAGCCCCCAGGCCTGTGGAAAATACGGCCCAGACTGCAGAATCCTTTATAAATGCATTCTATGAGCACCTTCAGGAATGCATGGATCATGCAATCCCAAATAAAACCAAGACTCAATCCTCCAAAGGCAGATGTCCTGTCTGGTGGACCCCAGCCATAAACAAACTATACAATAGAAGTAGGAAGCTACTACATGATAGAGCAAAATCCCAAAAAGGGAAGGCATCTCTGATCAGTATTAGCAAAAAACTACAGGCACTCATAAAATCATCTAAGGCCAGCTTCGAGAGAAGAATTGCACAGGACACTAAGGATAATCACAAGGCTTTCTTTAGTTATGTTAGGAACCTGGGTGGGAATTCCCAGATATGCTCAGAATTAGTCCAAAATGACAAAAAATACACTGAACCCACAGACATTGCCAACATCCTAGCTGACAGGTTCAGTGCAAACTCCCCACCAAAAGGGCAAATATCTATCCCAGCAGAGTGCTGCCTCCCTGACATCTCAGATGCTCAGGTAAGAGCCGCCCTCTCCAAAGCAAAAAACACAGCATCAATGGGACCAGACGGTGTCCCGGGCTGCGACCTACATGAACTCCAAGAAGAGCTAAACCCAAACATAAAACTACTGTTCAATCTCAGCCTTACTACAGAATATGTACCCAAAGAGTGACGTACAGCAACAGTGGTCCCTCTCCACAAAGGTGGTGCCTCAACGGACCCTGGAAACTATCGCCCCATAAGCCTGACTAGCTTGGTCTGCAAAGCTATGGAAAGGATCATCACGGACCTCATAAATAAAGATATTGGGAACCTACAGACACTAGATCCTACCCAGTTCGGCTTTGTTAAGGGCAGATCCTGCCTGTTAAACCTGGTCGACTTCTTTGAAACCACCACCAAGGCCATTGACGAAGGGAAGGTGGTCCACACAGCCTACCTGGACCTCGCAAAAGCCTTTGATACAATACCCCACTCGGGCATTATAGATAACCTCACCAGCTTAAATATAAACCCCTATGTCACTAGATGGGTTGCAAACTGGCTCAAGGACAGGACCCACATGGTTAGAATTGCTGGAGCCATGTCAGACTCCAAACCAGTTACAAGTGGCATCCCACAAGGCTCAGTCCTGGGACCTCTCTTGTTCGGTATATATTTCTCGGAGGTACAGGCCAACACGGAAGGACTGTGGCTGACCAAGTTTGCAGATGACTGCAAACTGGGTGCCATAATCGACTCTCCAGCCGACACAAGCATCCTCCAAAAGGGCCTCATAGAAACAGACAACTGGTGCCAGAGCCGTGGCCTCAAGCTAAACGCTAAAAAGTGTATAGTCATCCCCTTTGGCAAAAACAAAGTGCCCACAAATTACCACATAGGTGGTAATCCATTAAGTACAGAAGAAGTAATTAGGGACCTGGGGACCCAAGTGGATAGCAATCTCTCATTTGACAACCACGTGGCCAAAGTGGTTAGAAAAACATTTTATATAGCCCACCTAATCATGAAGGGATTCACATCTAGATCAGGGGAGGTCATTGTGCCTCTTTACTCATCCCTCATCAGGCCCATAATCGAGTACAATGCCCCTTTTGGGATGTACCTTACCAAACACCTGCAGCAACTGGAAAGACCCCAAAAGTACCTCACCAAGAGGATCAAAGGGCTCAAACAGATGCCATATGTTGCCCGGTTAAAGAAACTCCAGCTCTACTCAGTGGCATACCGCCTGCTCAGAGCGATCTGTGCCTGACGTATAAAGCCATGTCCAACCCGGAATTAAGGGACATGCTGCACCTCAAAAAATCCAAATCCCATCGAGCTACGCGCTCGAGAGACTTGAACCTCAGCATTGAAATAAATAGGACATGCTGGAGGGACAGATTCATAACCCAGAGGCTCCCTTCACTCTGGAATAAAATCCCAGTCCAGGTTAGGCAGAGTCCCTCATTGACTCTCTTCAAGAGGAATCTTGATGAGTGGATGGGAGATCGTAGGTTTACCCCATGTATCACTTCTGTGTCACTGTTAGACAGAGGCACAGTATACTAACCTCGAAAAAGGGCATAGCAAAATTAATTTAAAATGGGTGGCGAAAGCCAAACATACTCTGGCTAGGCTTATAAATGCCCTAGGGCAGATAGCCTAGTATGAACCTATGAACCTATGAATATTTCTATCACACCCATTTACCTTCCTTTGTTTCAACTGTTAAGTCATATGTACATATATATACTTCACACTGACAAATGCTCACTTTATTAACAGATTGGTGTGTCTTTCTCTGAACACACTATTTACAAAATGCAGGGTTTATTGAAAGGATGAATGCTGAATGTCTTCTTGAATGTGATCTAGTGCAGAAATGCTCAGATGCACAGTGTATGTCAATGCCAAAACTGGGTAGGAATGTGTATACAAGTGTTTATGGGATAGTGTTAGAGAAGGACTAGGTAACGGGATAGGTTTAGTGTTGTGCATGTGTGTTGATGTTTGTGTCGTGGTACTGTTAGGGAAAGTTTGTTTCCTGAGATAATGTTTAGGATTAGAATTAGGGTCAGGGCTAGGGTTAGGATATGCACACATGAAGTAGGATGGTATAAAAGGCAGATGACATGGATGAGTCACTAGAAGACACTGTGGTTCACTGAGAGGTATGTGAGAATAGGGCCTACTGTGCTAGGCCAAAGACTCAGCAGTGTAAAAGACCTGTGTGCAGTCCAGTCTGATTGTGGGTTTTGGAAGCCCTTACACTGTACAGCAGTACATATTTTCTTTATATTCTTTGGGACCGGGTTGCATTTTGTGAATTGGTTATTAAATCCAATTTGTGTGCACTTTCCTTCTTTTACTTTAAAGCACTAGGTTCCAGTGGTATGACTTGATAGAGCAATCCTCTAGTGCCAGCTTGTTGTTTCTGTGGTATACTGGTTGACAGAGGTGGGGTTTAAATGCCATCTGTGACACCTGGTCATCACATTTTTGGCTGCAGTTGCAAGGATACTGGTATTTAACTTGTTCAACCTAAAATAGCTCTGCTTCCAAAAGTATATGTATACCCTCTCATTCACAAGGTAAAATATACAAAGGTTTGGTTTTGCACAGCAGTTATTTTGTTTTTTAATATCCTAAGAACATCTCCAAAAATGTATTTTGTTTTATTGCAAACCCCCCACCTCACAAACATCATTACCTCACACTGTCTAAGTCTAAATAGCTCCCAGAAAATGTGTTATTCTGATAACTACACAACTTATTCTGATAACTACACAACTATACAACAAGGTCAGCTGAAAAAGGAGGGCACAGCAAAACAATGCAGCGTGCTAATGCGTCCAAGGAAGAGGTGATGTGTGCATCTGTATACAGACTGGGGGCAGCCTAGTGGCAAGTGATGGTGTGCAGGAGACAGACAGAAGACATACTGTTCCATCCCAGGGGGTCCTCAAAGTACAACTGGAATTACAGAGAATGACACTCAAAATAAGATGTACGGAAATTAAAGAAAAAATGAAATGAATAGAACTTACAGAAGAAATGAGACATATATAACCTAAAGAAGTTAAATATCTGTAGCAGGTGGAGGCACAAGAAAATGTGAAGCAGAGCCAACATGAGAAAAAGAGATGGTCATCCTTTGCCAGAGTCATGGAGAGGGGAAAACCAAAACCTGAAGCACAGGGTGGGTTACTACCTGACCCTCTTTATGCATGATGGTCCCCATTTCAGTTGCTGCATCTTGCAACACCCCCCCCCCTGAAAAATAGAAAATTACTTGAGCTATTATTTTTTTTCAAAAACATGCATAAATCAATTACTTTATATCTAAAGCAACCTAATATTATACGAAACAAGGACAACTCAAATTTTATAAATGTGTGCTTTTATTTTGGCAACAAAAATGAACTCCAATCCTTTGTTCTTTCTGATGGTAAAGTCTGTCTTACAGAATTTCACATTTCCATAAAATATGTCCCATTTTGGATATTTGAAAAGGTACTCCCAGATTAGAAACACAAGCAGATACCGAGTAAGAAACAACATTGTTAAATTGTGAGGTTAGCTTTTGGTAAAAGTAAGATGCTCAGGTCCTGTTTGCTAGCCTTTGCATAGGAACATTTCCTGTAGATTCCCTGTCTAGAAGAAGCAGAGTACCATAAAGAAAGGTGATTTAGAAATCATATAGCAAAGCTGCAGAAATTTCAAGAACACTCTCCACAGAAGATTCTGAATGCCAATGACTTTTGACTTTTTGATTTTTAAGTCTATATGGGTACATTCAGGCCAATAAAGTCAAATCTGCCAGCATTAGACGTGCATTTTATAGTCATAGTCAAGGGCATTAAGAAGCCATGTAGCTGAAGCATTGCTATGTTCTTAAGGGATTATTTGCGTATATCCCCTGCGCCTCCACTACAGGAAGTTTAAGGTATTACATGGTGAAGATTCTAACTTGGTTAGGTCTTTCTTGCAGTTGTTACTAAATGGTTTTCTGTGTGACCTTTTCATCCTTTGATTTGGTTTTCATATATGTATAGATGTATGTACTTTAAAATATTGAAGTATATAAATATTGAACTAGTAAACATCAATTCTGCAAGTTCAAAGTCCCAAACAACACACTCACTGTGCACCCCCCCCCAAAAAACACACACAGACTCTGTTAATTATATATACAACCCTGAGATCACACTACAGTAGGAAAAAGGCAAATTCCCCTATCCCCACTCTTCATGATATCAAAAAGACGTAATGCTGACCAAGTGATCAGATGAGTTTCTATCACTTCTAACATGTTCAGCATTAAGAGCATTTGATTATATGGATATTTTTCATATAAACACGCACACACATACAGACACGTATACATACACACACACACACACACACACACCACACACACACACACACACACACACACACACACACACACATTTATAAATATATATATATATATATATATATATATATATATATATCCTTTAAGACTGAAGTTTACTAGACACATCTGTGATCACCGCACACAGCAGGAGTGACTCAATATTGAACTACAACTAAAACAGCAACTACTGAAACTTGCTATTTCACAATTAAGAGTTTTGCAATCCCTGCTACTTGGGGAAAAGTGACTTTCTGAGAAAACAGTTTCAGTCTTTAAACAAAAATAATCTAACTAGACATTTGTGATTGCACATTGCAGTGTTGATCGTAAATGACTTGCTATTTCTCTCTTCCTCTCTATCTCACGTGTGTGTGTGTGTGTGTGTATGTATATGTGTCTGTATATATATATATATATATATATATATATATATATTTATTTATTTATATATATATATATATATATATATATATATATATATACACACACACACATACACACACACACACACACACACACACACACACACACACACACACACACACATATATATATATATATATATATATATATATATATATATATATATATAAATATATATGTATACAGCAATGACGAGAAGTCCCAGCAACCGAGAGCAAGCACACAAAAACCGGAAAGTAAATAGTACCTTAGTGCACGATAACATTACTTCTTTATTAAAACAAACAAACGTAACGTAAAGCACTTTTCATCTCACTAATAGTGAGACTTCCTCCGACAAAAATTCAAATGTAAAACAGTTCCTTATAAGCCCAGCCAAGTTGCTAATTAACAGTTCTTGCATTAATCAGTCAATTAGTAAAAGCAGTTTCAAACTAACAGTTTCGACTAGGGTGAATGAGATGAGGGGAGGACCTAGTTCCTTGATGCTGGAAAAACTAGAACTAATGTGGCAGATACAGACTAGAGCCTGTCAGTATCCAGGATTGAATGAGTATTATAGGATTAAATGCATATTAAAATTGAAAAGCTTGGCAAGATGATCAGTGATTATCAGCCGAAGGAAATTCTATTTGGCACAGGGACAGTGGATTATATTTAATATTTAATATTTTAATATTTGATGTTTTAAGTCTACTTTTTTAAGTCTAATATTCAACATATAAAGGGGATATATATATATATATATATATATATATATATATATATATATACATATATTTTATATCTTTTATCTGAAGATTAAGTGGTGTCTTATTTATTGCAAACACTGAGAAGTATAAATTTAAACACTTTAATGCATTTGATTGTATTGAGTTTAAATCCCTACATTGTTATTTAGGTTTTTGTGTCTGCAAGGAATTCCACTTTATGGAGTTTAGCCATAGCAGTGCATGGTTGCTTTAAATGCAGGTTGCGCTATGTAGTTGTGTGACGCATATTCGCAACTGTAAAGGTGGAAGTTGTGTGGAATACGACTAGAAAGCAACTTTAAAACAGGCTCAACCATTTGGTTAGCTGTCTGTTTGAGTATTTAATGTATTTTTCTTTAGTTGGAGAAATGCACAAACTGAAAGGGTTGCGGGAATGACCCAATTGTGGATACACAGCTAATACAAAGTATCCAATATAAGACAAAGTATTTCAGTTAGAGGATGCACGAGATGCAACGAATTTAATTAATTAAGGGTCAAAAAGTTTGAAGTCATATTTATATTGAACAGGTTTTAGAGGTTCAATCAAATGTTTTTAAAGTTAAAGGTGGTTAGCTTAAATTATTTTAATTAATTTGAATGTTTAGGAATCTTTAAAAGTCTTCCATTGTCTTTGGAAAATGATAACATGAATGTAATACTGTCTGACATCAAGCTGGGAAAGCCGCTAGTTTGAAACTGCTTTTACTAATTGATTGCTTAATGCAAGAACTGTTAATTAGCAACTTGGCTGGGCTTATACAGAACTGTTTTACATTTGAATTTTTGTCTGAGGAAGTCTCACTATTAATGAGACGAAAAGTGCTTTACATTACGTTTGTTTGTTTTAATAAAGAAGTGATTTTATTGTGCACTAAGGTACTATTTACTTTCCAGTTTTTGTGTGCTTGCTCTCGGTTGCTGGGACTTCTCCTCATTGCTGTGTAGAGGAGTATTTAGTTTTGCTTGTGTCTTTATCCTGTTTGTCTTGGTCAGAATGGAGGGTTCCCCGAGCAGCACATGAAATGGGTTGCCACAACAGGTGGACGGGTTAGCGAATTTAACCGCATTAGTAGGACAACTATTAAAACAAATCGAAACACTCACCCTAAGATTTGACTCTTTGTCTGGGGGCCTACATTCTACCCAACCATCTATGAGAGAAGAAACATGAGTACTCCGCCCCCCCCCGGACTCTCCAGACAATGCATTGATGAATTTAAGCATGTACGGGAGTCCAGACAATAATGAGGGGGCAAGAGTCAACCACGGAACTGCAGTGGAAACACAGGATCAACCCTTGGGGCTGATGGGAGCTCCAGTTCAGGATTTGGATGGCTGGCTGCATGAGGTACCTTTATTACAACCAGCCTCAACCAGCGGTCACATGGAAGCTTCGGCTGAAGGGTCACTAATCAATGGTGTGAATATAGGTGAGAATCTAAGACTTTTGGACAACAAAATGGTAAAATACAAGAAAAGTCAGCTAGAAATAGCATATTTTAAAGAATGCATCGGGGAAGGGATTGTCCCCAAAGGACTAAGATCATGGCAATACCCAACTGGTTTAATTGATGGGTCACCGTTTCATAAAGACCTGATGAAACTTTTTAATAAACACGGAATTGAGCTTCTGGAGGTAATGATCAAACATTACCAACTGGCAGCTGATTCCTTATTAAAGGAAATTGTTCCTTTGGATGAGAGCATAAAAAAAGATATAAATTTTACGCGATGCAAATATGATTATGAGAGGTGTTTTGTCAGTATTGACCAATACATGGAAAAATTAAAAGCAACTAAAATCAAAAGGTTAAGGAGTGACAGGGAGGCATACAATTTGGGTTTGGCTTATCCAAAACCTCCAACTTCCCAAACAGCAGCAGGGGTAAGACAATCAGAGGATGAACATGGTCCGCAGAGAAGGATGGAACATACACAAACGCAACTTGATCGACAAAATACTAATCAGGAGGCCAAAAAGGCACCTGAAAACAATTACAAGGGTAACAACAACCACTATGGGGCAAATAACCAAGGGAACGCAAATTTTCGAAGACAAGGCCTCAAGCTACAACCTGAGGCAAGGTCTTCCCCAAGTGACCTACAACCCTGTATGGAGGCAACAACAATATCCAAAAACAGTGGAATCACCACCCCTGAGTTGTGAGGTGATGATGAATACTGAAGGTGATTTTAGAATTTTTAATTTTTCAAGTTTAACTATTGACCTAGTATTGGCGGACCTGTTAGCCAAAGGTCAGACATTTGTTCCTACATCTAAAGCCAATATTGTAGATTCTGTTATTGACTTGAAGTTATTCATCAGGAAATTGAATTTCAAAATCCTGTTTGGTCAGGAGAATAATGTAAACAACCCATTTTACATTACTAGTACATTTTGCCCACAAATCCACCCTACTTTGTTACTGTATGAACAAATGTGTGAATTGGAACTGTACAATTTACTCAATGTCCAAAAAAGAGGCATAAATAGGTGTAACAATACAACAAAAGTGGAATGGCAGGCACTAAGGTTATTACAGGAAGCATAGGTTAGGGTGATGCAATCAGACAAGGGTGGGGAGTTGGTTATAATGAATAATAATGATTACCAACTAAGAATGGAAAAGATTATACTAACGGACACTTACATGGAAGTGTCACGTAATGAACTGAATGTGGCCTATGGGGGGATCCGATCCCTGATAGAAGAATTTTTCATAGAGACCAGAATTGATGTAGATGTGTATAATTACATCAGTATGCCAGCCCCCAGGATACCAATCCTGTTTGGCATCCCAAAAATCCATAAATGCATTAATGACCCCCCAATGAGACCATTGGTGGATGCTGGGGGGAGTATAACATATGCTTGTGTGAAATTTATCGATTTCCATTTGAAAAAGTATGTAACCTTACAGCCCCAGATTTGTAAAGACTCCTGGTCATTTTTAGCTAACATTCAAAAGTTGAAGTTCAGGAATAACCTGAACTTCTTAACAATTGACGTGAAGGATCTGTACACGTCTATCCCCCATGTGGAAGGGATGGAATGTCCCAGATTGTTGTTGCATGAGCTAGGAGCACCAAATGATGAAATAAGCCTCTTGGCGGAAATGTTGGACATGGTTTTGTCAAACAATTACATCACATTCAGTGAAATATTTTTGTCCAAAAAACTGGTATAGCAATGGGGTCACCTTGTGGGGCTAGTTTTGCTAATTTGATCATGGCATATTGGGAAAGAGAATTTGTGTTCAAGGTGCCTAACATTAAAAATAAAATCCCATTTTACACTCGGTACCTGGACGATATTTTTATATTGATGGATGGAAAAGAAAAAGAAGCGTAAGACTTGGTGTCCTATTTTAACAACACAACTACATAGGTTGCACTATGTAGTTGTGTGACGCATATTTGCAACTGTAAAGGTGGAAGTTGTGTGGAATACAACTAGAAAGCAAATTTAAAACAGGCTCAACCATTTGGTTAGGTGTCTGTTTGAGTATTTAATGTATTTTTCTTTAGTTGGAGAAATGCACGAACTGAAAGGGTTGCGGGAATGACCCGATTGTGGATACACAGGTAATACAAAGTATCCAATATAAGACAAAGTATTTCAGTTAGCGGATGCACGAGATGCAACGAATTTAATTAATTAAGGGTCAAAAAGTTTGAAGTCATATTTATATTGAACAGGTTTTAGAGGTTCAATCAAATGTTTTTAAAGTTCAAGGTGGTTGGGTTAAATTATTTAAATTATTTTAATTAATTTGAATGTTTAGGAATCTTTAATAGTCTTCCATTGTCTATGGAAAACGATAACATGAATGTAATACTGTTTGAAGTCAAGCTGGGAAAGCCACTAGTTTGAAACTGCTTTTACTAATTAATTGATTAATGCAAGAACTGTTAATTAGCAACTTGGCTGGGCTTATAAGGAACTGTTTTACATTTGAATTTTTGTCTGAGGAAGTCTCACTATTAGTGAGATGAAAAGCACTTTACGTTACATTTGTTTGTTTTAATAAAGAAGTGATTTTATCGTGCACTAAGGTACTATTTACTTTCCGTTTTTTGTGTACTTGCTCTCGGTTGCTGGGACTTCTCCTCATTGCTGTGTAGAGAAGTATTTAGTTTTGCTTGTGTCTTTATCCTATATATATATATATATATATATATATATATATATATATATATATATACATATACATATATTACATGATCGACATTTCCGAAAGCCGAAACAATATGGCAGAGGCCATATGATCAACTTTTGAAATGTCGATCATGTAAAAAAAGAAAAGAAACAATCACTAACATAAACATTGCACCCCACACCCCTCGAACTTAAATATAACAACTATGAGATTGCACCACAGTGCGGAAGATGGAAATCTTTCCATTTTGCACTCTATGGAGATGCCCGTTCCGCATAGTCGACATTTCAAAAGTCAATCATATGGTCTTGTCCATGTGGTCTTTGGCTTTGTGAAATGTCGACCATGTGAAAGGGACCCATATATATATATATATATATATATATATATATATATATATATATATATATATATATACATATATATATATAATATAAAATATGATTTAACTCTGTATGATCGAATGATGTTAATGTCAAATGAAAATACAGGCATTAAGATATTCAAACATACAGAATATTGAACACCCAAAAGATTGACTCACAAAAGATTGAGAAAGGAATCTATTTCCTCTCCTGAGCGTCACACTAACCCCCCCCCCCCATAACACTAGCCTCAAATTTGTCTCAATAGTGTCAGTGTTAAAGTAAGGGTTTTTAAGGTAAGGTGTAGGGTTATGGTTGGGTAAAGGGGCAGCATTATGGTTAAGGCTAACATCCATTACTAAGGTGGGGAATAGGGGGTGGAGCACTAAGCTAAAGGATTGATTACACACAGGGGATAGCCCCAAACCTCACCCCACATCTCGTACTTCTTCCTAACCCAGGACGTAGCTCATATAAATATAGATATGGGAATGCCATTCAACTTGGGTCCTAATTTATCTCTAAACATCTACCGATCAAACATTACAATCTATTTCTTTACAATGACACCTGCTGTAAACTATTAACAATTATTTTCAAATTTTAACTTCGTACTTTATGTTCATATTGTTTCCTTAAACATTAACTAGTTATGCAATATTTGTTCTTCTAAACTGGTGGCAAATGTTATCAAATTTTATTCTTTTACCATGAGTACATACTGATCCTTCTGCATTAATATACAATGCAGTACTTGTTCTTATTGTAAAGTTCGTCCTGTGCCGAGACTGTAAATGATCAACTTCTGATCTATGTTCTGCTCCTATATATGACAGTTAGTGCAGAGGACTAAAGCTCTGAGCTGCTACTGAACTGCACTGTTTCTCATGCCCAGGGGATACAGGGTTTGATTACGTCCATCTTCATTTGTCCACTGTATGAGCAAGTCATCTGACTAGAAAGGGATCCTGGTTTGCCCCTGCAAATGGACAGTTTGTACAGTGGGCTTAATGACTCAACAAATATGTCAGCAAACATATATGAATATATATACACACATATATATATGTATATATATATGTGTGTGTGTGTGTGTGTGTGTGTGTGTGTGTGTGTGTGTGTGTGTGTGTGTGTGTGTGTGTGTGTACAGATAAGTATATAAGTACAGATAAATACATATGCACAGACACACACACATACACATAACACAATTTGTTCTTGCACAGAATTTTGCTTCTACTATTTTACAGTTTGTTGGTGAGTTAATATTTACATGACTACTGCATATATAACACCTACATCACTGACCAGATGAACAAAATCACTGGAGCAGAAATAGCTACATGACCACAATGACATCCTTTGTCTAAGAAAAGCCATATTCAAGCCTGCCTTTGCATTGCTGTCATTGCAAATGCAGGTTTCTTGCTTAGTATAGTAGAACATTAAAAATTCAGTTGACAGTTTTAACAGTTTCCTTGCAAAGTTGTTAAGCAGTAGTGTTTATTGTACATGTTACAACACATAGCATAACATACTTAGAAATTCAGGTTTGAAAATTCAAGTCTCCTTGGTCATACAAGCAATCGTGTGGTTAGCATTTTCAGATGTTCTGACCAATTTGTTATACAAACTCAGTTTCTTAGGGGAGAATATAGCCCCTATGAGTGAAGCATTTTTCCCCTGATTCTCACTTTGGAGCAGTGATATGAGAGAGCTCAGCAGTCAGTGCCCTCTTCAAGTCTGGCAAGGTCAGGCCATACCTCTCAAATGTCCAGACTTTTGCTTTATATTTTTTTCCATTCCTCATAAAATTTGTGATTTTCTGGCAAATCATTGAGGACTGAAGTCACTAATTCATGATACACATTTGAGTTTCAGATTTTATAACCTTCAGAAAATACATGTTGACATAAAACCTTTTATTCTAGCCACTTTCTAAGTTTGTAAGAGCAATATTTGCAATCTGTTCAAATTTTGGGGCATTTGACCCCCACCCAATTATTTTAGGGTTTGTCCAGATTTCTTTCACTAAGAGGTTGAGAGGTATGAGGGTTGCCTAACTCTAAATGAATCAGCAGGATTTTCATTCAGAAGCTCATTACATGTACATTTCTGTTGCTACATAAACACTTTAATTATAACACCAAGACTAGTGAAATGGTCATGGGTAGAGGAAAATGGCTTCACTGAAATGTGATAAGGTTTGCAGGATGGTCAGACAGCAATAATGATATAGTGCAAAAAGAAGTTATGAATTATAATAAAGTTCAGGAATAGCATGCATGTTTGGAGGATAGAAGTTGTTTCTGGTAGCTGTCATCAATGCTTGTTAAGTCTGGGTGTAACATGGTACACTGAGCTTTAAAAGACACATATACTCTTTGTTTTGCTACTGTTGTGGGCAAGTGTAGTGTTTGCATTCAACTGTTAGAAAACTTCAGCTCTATTATGCTCATCTATTCACAACCTGTAACATGATATTAAGTCTATGAATGGCACTTTAAAATGTCTAGAGTCACTACTCCAAGAGTTTGAAAAAAGAATGTTAAAATTAGAAGACTGCCATAACACACCATCCCTAGGATTCAATTACATGTACACTAAGTGTACACTGTTCTGAATGAACAGACAACACAGACATAACTCACACCTTCTTCTTCCTAATTTTAGTTTCCCTTCTGATATTTTTGCAGCTTTAAATACTGACAGGGATTCATAAAAGTTGCCGCAAAGTGCAGACTACATGTACACTTAGTGTAATCTTTCTGAGTGACTAGAAAGCACAAACATGTGATAAGAATGTTTTTGGATACATATTGTGTACACTTAGTGTGCACTCGGTGTATACTTAGTGTAGGCTTTATTGAATCTGGTCCCATTTGTCTCAAAGCAAACCAGAATGAGCCTATTACTAAATTACTGAAAGACAGTGTTTTATTATTGAGTAGTTGGCCTAGAAGATAAGACAATAAGAGGAGTAGGCTGACAACTATCAACTAAATAATAACTTGGAAAAAAAATTGAGGAATTTTTCACTCAAGTCACTGGCCATGCTAAAGTGTTGCCTACATAAGTAATACACTGTGCTCACAGGACCCTGTGACACCCTCTTTGAATAGTGTATGAACATTTTTTAGTGTTAATGTCACTTTTTATGCTCATATGTTTATACGCAAATACTAGGTTACCAGTCTACAGATTATTACAAACTTAGACAATAACCAGATGTCAGAATCAAACTCTGTACTGTGTATATCTGAGGTAAAAGACCTTAAACATTATGCTTACACATTCTCCTCCTGTTTGTCTTACAGACAGAAAACAGAAGTTGATCTTGTGTAAAAGCTTCGATATTGAAATTGCGTTGACTTACTGTAAGAAATAAGAATAGGAAGATTCAACATGGGATCAGACGTTCAGCACCTGATTCAACATGGGATCAGACGTTCAGCTCCTGATTCAACATGGGATCAGACGTTCAGCTCCTGATTCAACATGGGATCAGACGTTCAGCTCCTGATTCAACATGGGATCAGACGTTCAGCTCCTGATTCAATGTGGCATCAGACGTTCAGCTCCTGATTCAACATGGGATCAGACGTTCAGCTCCTGATTCAATGTGGCATCAGAAATCCAGTTTGTGATTCAACGTGTCATCGGAAATCCAGTTCATGATTCAATGTAGCATCATATATCCAGTTCCTGATTCAATGTGGTATCAGATTTAGAATGTCATACCCATGTTGTATCTTTCCTTGGAGTAGTTCAGACTGTAAAACTATTAACAAAATGGAGCTTTCACATATTTGTAAAAAACTGTTCTGATATACTTGGATTTGGTGTTTACATTCTGTAGTGCAATTATATTTGTAGCTGTTTTAGTTTTGTATGTTTTGCTGCCTTTACACTGCTTAATGGGATACTATTCTTTAACTACTACCCAAACAGGAACTAATAATTATTTTTTTCACAGGTGGTTCACTGTCTGAGCTATACAAGTGTAACCCTAATGTTGGCCCCAGCCGAAGTAACCATTCATGTGTATTTTTCCCTTTTTTTTTTTCCTGTACTCATGCCTTATTGAAGTGTGTAGATGTAGAGGGTTGCAACAGTGCATGAATGGAGCTAGCAAAATGTAATAACTAATAATTGAATAACCACCCATTGTTATCTTTTTTTAGTTTTTTTTGTGAGTTGCTGCCTGTCTACGTTTGGATCTCCTGGGCTTTCAGTGTTTAGAAAGTTAGGTAACTAGAGTTCACTAAAGACAATTCTATGCTTCTGTTATTTTGGTACTGATTAAATCAATTCTACATATCTAAAGTACTTCATTTGTAAAGCTAACTGCATCTGCAGTTAGGGACAGTGTCAGTCATCTTCTGGAATGGTTTAATAAGTAAATGAGTGTAAAATTATTGGTATGAGCCTGCCATTGATTGCTATATATTCTTTTCTGAAGCGAGATATCCCATTTCAGACTAGTGCTGCAGTTTTCAATTAATAAGGGAATCATGCTGTCTACATTAATTCTAAGCTCTCCTTTGCAATATTATTTCATATTTTCACAACACTGTTGAAGGAATTAGATGTTTGCTCCATTAAATCTTTGAGGAAGTTACTACACATCTGCAGATTACTATGAATGCCTTATATGCTAACCTGCTGTGAATCAATTGCTATTTCAATTTTCTATTTTTTTTTTTAATGGGCTCAGACGATAACCACACCTATCTGAAGAAGCTTTCAGTTACAAAAACGAATGAGCTTATCTGAAAATCTTTTGTGGATTAAAAAGATTTATTTTGCATATTTTATGGTGGGTTTATATTGGGCTTCACTTTTTTTTTTTTTTTTTTTTTTTACTGTGGCACCTATGAACTTGACGGATTTTAAGAACCGTTAAGGATTTGGATAATTTTGCAGCTTGCCACAGTGAATGTTTTACTTTTGAAATTTTATAGAATTAAGTTTTGAAAGAAATAAATATGTTTTTATAACTTTAAAACTTTCTTGGTGTTCCTGGTTTTTCACGTTTTTGCAGTCCATCTTTTGAGTTCTGTCTTTTTGCATTTTTTAAAAATGCACAGAATCTCAACATTGTTTGAAAATGCACAGAAACTCAACATTCTTTGCAATGAAACTCAACAGACCTTGATGACAATTTGGTAGTTGGTGCAGAGGATTCAGGCTCTAGTCTCCTGTAATCAATGTGCAGGGTTTGAGCTTGAATAAATGAACTATCCTTCTAGCCTTAACTGGTGCCTTACACACACACACACACACACACACACACACACACACACACACACACACACACACACACACACACACACACTACACCAGATGCACTCACACTTTGGGCAGGCTCACCCTAGCTTCAGTCAGTCCTTCTGCCCTTTGCATATATTGTTTAACATTAAGATGCTCAGCACTCTCCTAGACGCTTCTAGGGCTTACTGTTTTCTTCTTACAGAAGTCTTCTGCAAGGTCCTAAAGCCTTCCCATTTTACAGATGTCTTTCAAGTTTTTACAAATGGATTACTTTGGACTTATAAACGGTTTTATTTTGGGGACTCCCAAGACAACATGCCCCCCCCCCCCAGCCAACATGGGCCCTAAGCAGTTGCCTAGTGCTGGATCCGGGTCTGCCCCTGGCAATTTCCAAAAGAAGAGAGAACCACATTTTTTCGGACCAGAAGGGAATCACCACAATGATCACATGGGATTCCTTATGAATCTTCAGATATACCCTGGATATCATTAGAAATGGTGGAAAAGCATATATAACAGAGTAACATTCCTGTCCAAAGAAAAGAAAAAGTATCTCTCTTCCAGGCCTTATTGCATAGAATTCTGGAGTGGAATCTTGCCAGCTGAGAGAAGGAAGAAAGCTCTACTTAAGGAACTCCCACAGACGGATCAAATCTTTGAAGACACCCCTGATCTTGTTTCCAGTCTTGAGGGTCTGCCCTTCTCCTGCTTAGCTTGTCTGTCCCACAGTTTTGCTCAATCAGAATGCAGTATGCCTGTAGATTGGCTATGAAGCTATATCCCTTGCTCATCTGGTTTCCCTTGCTTGTTGATGTACTGCATGACTGTGATATTGTCTGTAACAACTTAAAGAAGAGACCATAGATAATTCAGAGAGTTCAGTGTCTTGATCAGAACAAGCATACATACATACAAATGTTTCAAGCACGGGCATTAATGCCCTTCTAGTTTGCCAATATACCAAAACACTTGTTCCCATAATAAATGTCCAGGCTGTTCTTAAAATATCTAAACTAGTACTTGCTTTAATGTAATTTGGTAGTCTGTACCAAGCATCTGCTACTCTGTCAGAGAATCAACTAGTACACTTCTCATTCCTATATAATCTTCTATATAGGTTATCTGATGAGAGGTAGTTGTCCCTACATGTCCTATATACCTGAATAAAATCTTCTCTTAAATATCTGTAAGAGACACTGTACAAGTTCAGATATTTTAGTCTTTCATAATAACTTAGATTTTCACATCCATGGATGGCTTTGGTATATTTCCTCTGTACTCTTTCCAGTTTATTCATGCTTGTTTTCTTATAGGGTTTCCATATTGTTATTCCATACTCACGTTTGGGTCTAATGTAACTAACAAACAATGACTTCATTATGTTTGATTTCCTAGACTTTATAAATATTTTTATACAACCTATAGTTCTATAACTATCATTAGCCAATTGGTTAATATGATTAGAAAAACTCAGCTGAACCTACCCTTATACCCAGGTCCTTAAATGAGTCTACAGTTTCAATCACTGTGTACTGTATTAAATATTCACCTTTCAGTTTATGTCTCCCAAATCTCATATGCTTAGTTTTTGATTTATCAACATATTATTCTCCTGTGCCAAAATGATCAATTTAGTCAAATTATTTTGCAGACATGCCTTATCTGTAACACTTGTAATCAGTTTACCCAATTTCAGGTCGTCAGCATATAGACTGTAGAACACCTCAGATGAAAAAGTAAGATCTGAAAGATACAATCTAAACAAGTAAGGGCCTAGGACAGAGCCCTGTGGGACACCTTGACTGTAAACAAGGATTTCACCTGTCCAGTTGGTGTGTGATACTTGCCATGTCCTATTTGTAAGCCATGCAGCTTTCCATCTTATCAAGAGTACATCAATACCTAGTTGTACTAATTTATTGATCAGTGTTTTGTGTATGACCCTGTCAAATGCTGAAGTCAAATCTATATAAATCACATCACAGCACAATTTTTCATTCATAGCTATTATTATATTCTTATAGAACATCATGTTACAGGTGGTAATAGATCTATTTTCAACATATACATCATATACAACCTATCCAGTTCTGACAACTTATCCAGTATTATCTTCTCCATTATTTTTCCACAACATGAAAGTAGACTTAAGGGTCTATATGATTTTGGGTTTGTCCTACTCCCCTTTCCCTTAAAGACAGATTTAATAAGTGCATGTCTCTAATCTTGAGAAATCTCCCCATATTTATATGACCTAGTGAATAATAGATATAATGGTAGTGTAAGTTCTTGCTGAAGTGTTCTCAGGTCATTGTTACTTATTCCGTCTCCTCCCTGCGCTTTGCTTGGATCCAGTTTGCACAGTTCTTTTTCAATATAATCTAATTTGATTCCAGTATCTGGGGTTACCTGGATGTCACTAGGACAACTTACCACCCCTTTTGTGGAGCCAAACTGTTTTGCATAAGATTTTGTAAATGTATCTTTAATCTGTTGTGTCTGAGAATAAATTTTAGAATCTGCACACATTTTATCAATTTGTGTATCTTTACTCCTTCCACATCTTATGTATCCATAAAAAGGTTTCCTATTATGCTCAATATTTTTATATAAAGTTTCTTCAAATTTTTCTTGATCTTGTCTAACACTATGCTTAATTTGTTTGTCTAGCTTGTTAATTTCAGTTTTCAAAGTTGTAGTTCGACCTCTCTTCCATTTCTTATATTTTTTGTCTCTCACCTTATTCAGGTATCTTGTTGTTATGGAAATATACCCCCCTGAGGTTATGTGCCTAGATCCTGATGTTAAACATTTTTTTGACTTGCTGCACTCAAACAATTTCTCTTTCAAAACTTTCCACATTCCATCTGCAGTTTTTCCACTGAACACCTCACTCCAGTTTTACATAGCAAATGTTTTGCTTCTGTGCATTGGCTTAGATTTCAGTTTGGCAGAATTATCTAGCAACAAATTAATCTTAATAACCCCATGATTACTGCACATCAATGGTGGTAAAACTTGACTTGAAGTTACAGTAATTTCTTTGGGAACACAAACAATATCTAGTATAGTCCGTCCCCAGGTTGTTTTTTTTACAATCTGAAGCATTTGTTCTTCCTGAATATACTCTGTGAATAATGTCTTTATAACGTTGTTGAATCAATATTATTCCAGTCTGTTTCTGGTAAATTTAAGTCCTCAGCTAATATTATTCTTCCCTCCTGTGTTTCATGTAAGAAATGTATGGATTCCTCTAGGCCATCTGCACTTGACTTAGGTGGTCTGTACACTCCAACAATTGTTATATGTTCCAGGGTGTCTTTATTGTCACAGTTACACAGCCTATAGTATTGGTGTTATCATGGAACATGTAATACTCACAGGTCTCAAGGCTTTCTTTAATCCCTATCATAACACCTCCACCTGATTTTTTGTTAGAATGTCTGTTACAGTAAAAACATTTATATCCTGTCAGAACTGGTTTCCAGTCATTGTTCTTTAACTATGTTTCACAAATAATAACATCATTCTTGTGGGAACGTAGCAAATTTTCTAATAAAAAACTTTATTATTAATGCTGCTAGCATTAACAACCATCAGAGATGCATCAAATGTTGCTATCTGTGAACTGTTGCATTTTTGACCTGGCAAAAATCCTGGCTAGTGTTTGTCAAATATTGCAGAATATCTGCTGCAAAAATTCTCTTCCCTGATCTAGACAAATGCATGTCATCCTGTCTAAGCATGTGTGCCCAAAAGAAGGCTTGGATGCTCTACACATTTCCTTTTTTTAAAACAGGACATTTTTTCCATGTAGGTGTTTATCCAAAAAATCTTTTTATTCACAGTGACCTGACTATCCTTTCTATAGGTGATTTGTGAAAAATATGTCCTAACACCAGCACAAGCTATACTATCTAGGAGGGCTGTCAGTTCTCAACTAACAGTCAGAGAATCTTTGCTGGTGACATCATTTGTACCAACATGAATAAAAACAGATCCATACTTCCTTACATTAAGGCACTCCAAGGCTTGTTTCACATCTTCTATTTTTGCTTCTGGCAAGCATAACACTACTCAATGTTCATTATCATCTCTGCAAATATAAGTATCATTTCTCCTAATAACTGAATCTCCAATTACAAGAATATATTTGCTGACCATCTCTGAAGAATCTTCAGCTTCTAATTCAGTCATTTCTGCTCTATCAATTGTTATGAAGGATAGATCTTCATCACTATTAGTATTATTAATTCTACTGTTTTCATTGCATATTAAATTCTCATCCTACTGGCATTGTACATCCACAGCTTGAGCCATGCAGTCAACATCTGTCTTTCTCCTCTTTTGTCTTACAGTAATGCTCTTCAATCCTTCCATGTTCAGTTTTGATTTCTTCCTTTTCACCAGCCCCTTGCCTCTTTTTTTCTACCTTTTCCATTGGAAAGGTGATGCCTTTTTCTGTAGACTGAGGGTTTTCTGATAGACAGATATCTTCATTCCCTGTCACCAGTGTGTTACATAACAAAGCAGAATCCTTTTTACTACGTATTCTCTTTCCTTTACAGTCATTAGTCAGTTTCTTTTTCTTCCTTGTTATTTGTTGAGAACTCCTTCTTTTCTTTCTTTTTCTGTTTCCTTCTAAACAAACCGGATCCTCAGATTGCTGAGTACTTGCAACCACAATTCCATAGTTCTCATGGGCCTCATCATGTTTCATACGAGTTGAATGTTCTTTGCAGAAAATAGATGCATCATTTCCTAAATCTGTTCTATTTGTTCTATGCCTAAAATTATTTAGTTCATCAGTCCAGTCATTAATATATGATACAACAGTTCTCCAAGCCATGCCAATTGCACATGCGCAATCATCATCATTAAGTCAAGATTTGCTTCTAACAATGATAAGCAAATCATCCAACTTTTGACACGAGGAACAACGATCACCAGTGTTATCAGCTGTTACCTTTAAATATGCATAGCATTTATTACACTGTACAAGATACTTGTGCATTAGCAAATCGTTAATTGCATACTCATTTAAGGAATCCATATTCAGCTTTAAATGAATAAAATATTGCAAAGGAAAAAAATACACAAAGTCAGTAGCAAAGAATTCAAAGGAACTTAAATCAACTTCTATGACAAAAATTATACCAGCAATATCCAACTAAATAATAAAATACAATAAAGTTGTTCTGACCATGCAAGTTCTGCCAGCCAGACAGAAGTTGTAATGTTCACTATAGCTCGCAGTTGCACCTCCTTTTAACAGTAAAAATAAATAAAACTTCTCTTACCAGTCAACTTCACAACAAATCACAAACCAAGACAGGATTATATAGCATATCTTTTATATTTATGTGCTTGCATTTGTCCACATACCTTGCAGTTTTTATCCCTCCTGAACTGCTTCCCAAGCAACATCTGAGGTGCCCATGATGACAGTACAAAGTAGCAGGTCTTCAGCAAATCAAAGGACTTGGACGAAAAGACGTCAGAATTCCAGGAAAAAACAGTCCCAATCCACCATTCGATAAATAGTTTAATAGCTCAGGACATAAACAGCATAAATAGCAGAACAAAGCTTTCGAGTAAAAGACTCTTCTTCAGTGTTTAATAAAATTGTCCTACCATAGCACAAGCATATATACAACACAGCCAGTCAAAGTACAAACTTAATAATAGCAGCAGTTACATCCTTAAAGTGCCCCACATCCTATAAAAGATCCCTTAAAACTAAACCTCATTAAGGCTTATATTCTGTCATGTCTATCTGTTAAAATAGGTTTTATACTATTATTCACATTCAAACCTGGCATATGGTCAGCTCTAAAAAAATTAATCCATTTATATTCGGCCAACTCCGTTTTATTTATTAAATCACCTCCGTTTTTATTTTTAAACACAACTTGCAAAATTCTAAACTGGAATTTATGCTCAGCCCCTGCAGTTGCTATATACTTAGCCAAAGCATTTGTAAAGACATTTCTACGAATGTCAGAACAATATGCACTTATTCTCTCTTTTAGTTTTTTATTTGTTTTACCAATATAAAAACATTGGCAGCATACACAGTTAGCAAAATAGATCACATTTTCTGTGTTACATGTTTCAGCAGCTCTAAATTGAAATAGCTTTTGACTAAGTGGGTATATAAAGCTTAAGTCCATATTAATATCTGCACAATGTGTGCAGTTATAACATGGTTTAGTGTTGAATTTATTAATTTTTTTGTAGCACATTATCTCTTCTTATATCCTTATAGCATAAATGTCGCTTTAAATTATTTTCTCTTTTAAAAACAAAATGTGGTGTCTCACCTACCAGATCAACCACTTCTTGACTGGATGTAAGTATAGTCCAGTTCTTTTTAATTATTTGCTTAACAAGACCTGTGTGTCGATTATATTTCATCATATAGTTCAATTTATCCATAGTTCTATTTGGTTTGGCTCTCTCCACCTCAGCGTTATCAGCGTTAACAGCCTTACCACTCAAATCCGGTCTGGCTGTATCATTCCTTAACCCAGTAACTATTCCCTTCATTTCTTGTACTATAATGTTATTATAACACGTTTCCATAAGAGTCTGCCATCTCATTAATTTCCAGCTCAAAAGTTACATCTTTCGTACTACGTTTGCTAGCTCGCATAAGCTGTCCCTTTACTACCCCTTTAAAAATATGCCTGGGGTGTAAGCTTTGTGTTTGAGTTAGAGAATCCCCTAGAAAATTTGGAAAAGGAGGGCTGAACAATGTTGGAGATGCCCTGTATCAACTTTCCTCATTCGTCACATGTTCTGATCGCCTATGTAGCAGAGGGGAAATAAACAAAATATCTATCCAAAGAAGAATTTAAAATACCATTTTGTCATTATCTGGGAAGTTCTAAGAATTAAACCTCCTCAAAACAGTACCAGTGGCCATAGCCCTGGAAGAACTATCAACTGAGTCAAACATACATTGTAAACAATTAGTAGTGACTTGTACTGTAGAAGAAACTAAATTACTTAAAGCAAATTTGTCCTCACAAGAAGAAACTGCAGACAAAGAATTCCTCATGCTTTTACAGTTTGTCAGAACAAACTTTAACATATGAGCCTAACAATTCAAAATTTGGAAAATGAAAGTTGCAGAAGCATACACTTTTTCCCCATACTTTCTTCCCATCCTTATCAGAAAGAATAGGATTGGAATCAACTAATTGTTTAGAAGAAGCTGGATTATCTAAAGCTGTAGCTGCTGGGTCAGTTTATAGAAGAGTGTATAAAAACTTGAAAGACTGAGGAACTTTATGTATTCTACCTGCCTTTTTAAGGGCAGCTGACTGACTATCAGCAAAACTGCAGGCAGTAACATACATATCTTCCAAAGATGGCACAGCTGGAGGAATAAGTGAAGGTTCGATAAATTCCTTTTGTAATTCTTTGGGATTGAGAAACTTTAATGCTCTCCCCCCGAAAGCACTGGCTTATTCTAGAAATAGTCTCAGAGATAGAGAAACTACCATGGGAGAATCAGAAACTGAGCTCACTTCTGAGTCTGAGTCAGTAATCTGAGGAAAAAGCCCTGTATCTGTCCCTTCATCTTCCTCTCCACATTCAGAATCTTGAATCTCTTCAGGAAAAGAAGTATCCTCTTTCTTTTGCCAAAAGCCACTTTGTTAGAGGGATCAATAGCCTGAATTAAACCCTGAACCAGACCCAGCAAACTAGTCCTATCCAAAGAACTTTGAGGAGGAGTAGATATATGTTTAGTTTTTTATCTTTTTGACAGGAAAAATGGGACCAACAGTGCTATTAATGGCAGTAGCAGCTTCCCAAGGAATCGGCACAACATCTTGACAAAACAGGGAAGCTCTCACTGTTCCCTCTCCCAAGGCCAACAAGAGTAGCTCTCCCTTGCCCTCTGAGGGGACCTCAATAGCTGGAAAGGCTGTGACTAACCCCCGGTCCATAGTGGCTGTAGGTGCTACACCAGAGGGATTTGGGGTAAAAGATGAGTGATCTGAGGTACAACTAATGGTCATAGCAGAGTCGCTCACCTGCTGCTGAGTCCAGTTGCTAGCCTGTTGTATTGGCAAAGGCTGCTTTCTTAACTTGTTCTTTTTGTGGCTGGAAGAAGAACTGACTTTGGGACCGACAGTTTGTTCCATGGTCAAGCTGAAAATGGTGGCTCTTTCCCAGGGAAAACAAGCAGCAAAAGCTGGTAAAATTTAAAGTCTTTAAAAGTCACTTTTGTTCACATAAAAACACAGTAAAACACACTTTAAAACACTTAGCCCACCCCAAAGGTAAAATAAACTGAATTTCTCTGCAGAAAAAATGTTTTTCAATTACTTTAAACAACGTTTAACCTGACAAGAAAAAAAGAGTGCTCTCATTTAAAAGTACAGTACAGTCTTATCACAGGTCAGTAAAACACAAATTCCAAGTTTTATAATAAAATTATAATTATTTTATAATTGTTAGTAAACAAACGATTCTTAAACTGGAAGTTTTTCCCCAAAGTGAACTTATCTGCCTAGCAAAGGAACAGCACAAGCCAACCACTGATACATGAAAGCCTAGTCACTAGTATTATTAATAAGAATTGGCATGTACTTATGATTGATCCCACTATAATGAATATTATAGGTGAGTCACCTAGATTTAGCTATAGGAACAGTAAAAATCTTAAGAGACTCTTATGTATTGATCATATCTTTGATAATCGTAAACAGTCACATAAGAGACAACAGCATTGTGGGACATTTCCATGTAAATGTTGCAATATGTGTAATATGATAACAGACATACAGCCATTTATTCATCCCACAATGGATTATAAATTTATGCCAAAATTTTATGCGACTTGTCATGATAGTAACCTTAGATATCTTGCAACCTGTGCTTTATGTCCTGCCTTTTATGTAGGGATGACATCAAGGAGACTCAAAGATAGAATTTATAATCACACATATGATATTAGATGGCTAAATTAGATTAGCCAAACATATAATTACTGAGAGGAATCATTATTTTAAATTTAGAGTATTACAGCTAGTAACGGTTAATAGAAGAGGAGGTAATAATATGAATTATTTAGAGTTAATTCAGCTTTGTTGGATATTTAAATTACGTTGCGTCTTTTGGCTTATCCTGGTTAGGGGTTGCCACAGCAGAACTCCGGTCCGCTAATGTTTGGTAGTGGATTTTTACGTGCCGAGTTCCCAGCCCTGACGCACAACCTTCAACAAAGGCACGCCCATTCATGCATGCCTCCACACAGAAGACGCTCTAGCTGAGAATCGAATGCAACAATGTCTTTGCTGTGAGGTGACAACGCTACCGCAGCACCACTACCGCGGGTATCAATCCTGGCCTGAATAGTTTTATAAGTATTAAACCTGTACTTGAGGCAAGCACATATATATGAATCTGGATTTATGAATATGAATTACTTATTAAACATGAAAAAAAATTTATACATTTTATATATGATATATCGACATATGTTATTTTTATATATTTTTATATTTTTACACACATATTTTAGTTATAGTTATGAATGTATTAATTTGACATATGTACGACAGATTCTATAAGGTTGTTTATTTGAATATATATATATATATATATATATATATATATATATATATATATATGCACATATTTATTTTTGACTATGCTGCTACATTATGTTTAAGTATGCTTTGTATAAATATTATACAGTTATGGTTTCGAATTGGAATATAGCTGTATACATTTCATTCGGTATAATGAGGTATAATATGTTGATAGTGATGCATGTATAGCAGTATTTATAATTCATTTATTTATATATTCATGTATATTTTCCTTTATGAATTTAATGTGTATTATGCTCTTATACCGATATATTTTATATAATATGCCTATATAGGATAGCTATAGCTAGGAACTATTAAGATGAACAAGTTAATTAGTATAGCTTTAGAGAGTTTCATTTTAGTTGAATCTGCAGTCAAAGGAATGTGATGAATCATTAATTAATAATAGAACGATTGCTTCAGGTGTTTTCAATGGAACTCAGATATATATATATATATATATATATATATATATATATATATATATATATATATATATATATATATATATATATATATATCTATAGGGACACATTTTTACTGTTTTGTAAGATCTGAAGAAGCGTGTTCTGTTAGCACGCAAAAGTGCTTATCTTTTGTTATATGAAATAAATCCTCATTTTATGCTTTACATCGTGGTGGTCCTATCCTGTTTGTTTTATACACATGAAAGCCTCAGAGGAGTGCACTCTTCTGCTGCAGGAAAGCTCTGAAGGACTTGGCTTTTTAGTCAGCTCAGCTCAAGCTGACTGATGGATTGGGTGTGTGGAAAGTGCCCTGAAACTTTGGAAGCTGGCTGGTGATTATATTCTTTGCTGGACATAACCTATATAGGGAAGGCTACAGCAGCAGGGATCAATATGATGACCATTTCTAAGTCCTTTTTTTGTTACACTAGAAAACTAAGAACTATCACCCAGCAGTGTTCTATATGTAACCAAAATGGCACCACCCACTCAGATTCAGTAAACATAACAAATATACTAGCAGACAAATTTAGCACAAACTTTAACCGAAAACAATTATCTTAATTCCACAAAAGTCACAAATCCCTTACCTTTCCCTCTAACACAAAATGTACAGAAGTTGTTGCCTAAGACCAAAAATGCTATTTCTCTGGAGCCTGAAATTTACCTGGATGCCTAGTAAATAGAACCAAACATGCATTTGTAGAACTCCTTCTTTAATTTTTTTTAAGTTGAGCATAGCTGCAGGATTTGTCCCTAAAGTATGCTGAACTGCAATGGTGATGGCCCTACCATGGACTCAGGAGTATATAGACCCATTAGCTTGCAAACCCATGGAATTCATCATATCCAATCTCATAAACTATGATATCAAAAACTTTATCAGACTAGCACCACATCAGTTTGACTCTGGCAGAAGGAGAACCTGCCTACTCAATTTAGTTAACCTCAAGAAGATCACAAGGCAGTAGACGAGTCATTCTGTTCACACAGTTATTTAGATCTGGACAAAGCATTTAAAACTTTACACATGCTGGCATCATTAATAGGCTAACTGCTTACATGGTGAGGTGGATAGCCAACTGGCTCAAAGATAGAATTCACATAATTAAATAATAGCAGGCACCTCCTCAGAAAGTATGAAGGTTACTTGTGGTGTGCCCCAAACCTCAGTACTGGGACCCATTCTTTTCAGCATTTACTTCTCTGATCTCTAGACTAGGAATCAAGACCTTTGGTTGATTAAACTTGCAGATGACTGCAAATTGGGTGTTATTGTCAAATTTGCTCATTTATTATAAAAAAATAATTACCATATTTGGTAAAAACTCTCTCAATCAATGTACAGTATAACCAACACCACACTCCAAAATAGCAATGTAGGCATGGATCTTAGAACCTGGCCTGATATTTCCTTCTCATTCAAAAGTATCCAGAAAATGTTTCTGTTTAGCACAATTAATATTTAAGTACATTTCATCCAGGTTAAAGGAAATTATCATCCAATTAGACCAGTTATTGAGTACAATGTCCCTTTTGGGATGTACCTTTGTAGACATATTAAGCAACTAGAAAGGCCACATGTATTTCTATCCAAGAAGATTGTTGGCCTAAGATTCCTGAGCTGGCAGAAAAGGCATGAAGTACTATCTCTTTACTCTGTTGCTTACAGGCTAGATTGAGGCAAACTACCCTCTTACATAAAAAAATGCTAAATCGGGAGTTTATCCACCACCAAAAATATAGTATTTCTTCTCTCTCATCTCCACCTGTACAACCCTCTTGATGTGTTCCCCTTTCCACTCTTTTAAAGAAAAAAAAACAGTGTGTTCCATTAAGGATACCCCAATATAAAACATGTTAATAAAAATAGCTGTAATGCACATCTCTTGCCTTAAATACTTCAGAGTTGCTTGCATATTCCATGTTCATTCATAATGCTGAAAAACTTCCAAAATTATATGAACACTTACATTTTCACTTAATATTTTCCACATACTTAAAGATTAACTTCAGCAAGTTTACACATTTAACAAAACGACATTTTTTAAATAATTTCACATTTACTTATTCAGTGCCAATAACTTATAAGTGAATTTACATACAGGAGTATGAAACACTCTTCATGAATAACTGCTTCGAAAATTTGAATGCCACCTTATGCCTGTTTCTAGGGTTTAAAGTAGATCTCACAATTTATTAGTTTACAGTATATACACTGTCAGGGGTTGTAGTTAAAATGGGTGGTAGTCTCTCTCAAAGGGGGGTAGAGGGTTGGGAAAAAAACATAAATTAATATTGTGGTGTTGAAATTTAAAGGTTGCAATATGTATATAAAAAAGGATGATACACTAAGCACTGTTATATAAAGTGCATTTCTGTGTGTATCACTATTGTACAATGAGCACTAATAACACAGAATGAAAAATGTTTTTCCATTCTTGAATATTAATGGTATTGCATATTTTGAAATGTTCAGTAAAAATGAATATATAAAAAGAATGTACCAACTTTTCCTATGGTCAGAGAGCTTGGCCTACATTGCCTGTTGGACAACAATGCTGTGATTTTTAATGCTATTTTGAGGGAATTCTGGGATCTCAAACAAAAGTTTGTTAACACATTTACCTAACTGAATCACAGTAGTCAGTGATATGCAAATGTAATGGTGGGAAGATGAAAATAATCTCCTTTTGGCCCTGTTATCACAAGGAGAAACATTGTTTATCCTCCCTTTATAATTTTATTTTAAATTTGCTTATTATTGCAAAATGCACATCTTCAGGTATTAGTGTTCTTGAATTCACGAGATAAATATTCATCCTGACTGATCTTCAGTTTGGCACAATATTAATAAATGTATCCAATTTTACCACTCCTCTGGTACATTCATCAGTAATTTATGCTACTGCATAATGTATACCTGAGTCCTCGTTAACTTGCAGTAATACAAAATATATTATTACTTGAATTTGTTATGTAGAAAAATGCAATTTCAGGATTGTTTCACATCTTTTGTTTTTGTATCTCTGTTAAATCAAATTGGGATTTTTTGTTGAGCAGCCTAGTGAATGCTTTAGTTATTAGTAAAATGACTGTGAATAGTATAACTGCATCTTAGGTGTACCTGTACAGTGCTATGCTATGCAATAAAAGAGAGTTATCTATTTTCTTTAATCTTATCTTTGGTCACATTTTTGTATGACTAAGTATTGGTTAAAAGCAGAAGAAATACATTTAAACCTTTGATGTAACTTATTAAACTGCTTTATCTTCATAGAATATTTTAATTTACTAATTCTCATGGTATGAATTAATATTTGTGTGCTATACCCTCTTAAAAATTAATTGTGTGGTCAATATGGCTCTTCTGGTACATCTTTGTGTAGTACTTTTGATAGCCACACTGTTTCATAATGAAAAAGAATAAAGCATTGATGATTAAAAAAGTTACTTAGTTTATGAGTTGAATTCAGAAAACTCTGCCACATCATGGTAAGGAAATTCATGCAACAAGTGGCTATGTGCAGGATGTGTATGATATGCTATAAGTGGCCATGTGCTGGTTGTATATGATATGCAACAAGTGGCTATGTGTAGTGTGTGCACAATATGCAACAAGTGGTTATACGCAGCATGTATATGATATGCAGCAAGTGGCTATGCGCAGCATGTATACGATATGCAACAAGTGGCTATGCGCAGCATGCATACGATATGCAACAAGTGGCTATGCGCAGCATGTATACGATATGCAACAAGTGGCTATGCGCAGCATGTATACGATATGCAACAAGTGGCTATGCGCAGCATGTATACGATATGCAACAAGTGGCTATGTGCAAGGTATGTACGATTAAGAAAAAAAAGCTCCACAACTTGGCCAGGCCAAGCAGCACAGATGGGCAAAGTATATGCTGATGGCTGTATAATAACATAATAATCAGCAATATTACTAAAATGAGCATCTTTATGTATGTTAATGAAGCAAAATAAGATGATAGAGTGATTCAGAACTGTATAAATGCAACTCAGTAGAGTTGAGCCCCTTGTATATTTGAACCAGGCCAAATGCTCATGTGTTATCTGCAAGATGCCCTTTTTTGCCACTGCTATGCGCATGGTGCACACCATCACCCCTGGAGGTACAGGGCCATTCAACCTCACTTAATATTTAATGGACTTCACACCACCAATATTGTGCACCAGTCATGTGTCGATAGGGGCATCATTCAAGAAATGTTCTACATGTGTTGGCTTCACCTGCAGCTCTGTGGTGTGCGGAGTACACATCCCAATGGATAGATACTAAGGTATGCATGGCTTTACATATATCAGCTATAGTCAGGGCCGGTGCCACCATTAAGACAAATTAGGCATTCACTTAGGGCACAGATCATGAGGGTCACAGCCAGGTGGCTCATAGCGAGTATTCGTGAAACTCGGAGCAGCTCGCATTCAACCCAAAAAAAAAAAAAAAAAAACACACCATTGCCATACTGCTTTAAAAACAGTTTGGATTAACTAGATACTGCAGGGATCCGAGTCCGATTGATCTGTTTAGTCAGCAGCCACGTACATGACATGGCTGCTGATTGGTCCTATTGCTCTTGAGCTCTCTTCCCGCTCTTTGCATTGGGTAAAGCAACGAGCGAGAGTGAGAGAGTGGCAGTGGAGTCTTCTTCCAAGATGCACGTGAATTTTATTACTGCTAATTTAAAACTAATCCACAGACCACAGTGACAGCAGATAGTTCAGGTAAGTGTGAAAAAAAATGGGTTCTTCTGACTGTTTTTTTTTTCATCAGGGTCAAGCAGATAAGCATATTGCAATTTTTTCCTGGCAGGGCCAACCAGATACTACATATTGCATTTTTTTTTCCTGGGAGGGTCAACCAGGTCATAGTAGAAGATGAAATCTGGAGTGGACCGGCTGTTTCGGGGGCAGTTTGGGATTTTCTAACACTCCTGGCATGGTTAACCATATACTAGTAGTAGGTAAGGTTAGGAAGTGTTTGTATTTTGGGGGCTGTTGATGATTTTCTTTTTTTTTTTTAATAAATTATCCTGGCAGGGTTGACCAGATACTAAGGATACAATGTGCTTTGGGAACTGTTCATTTTTTTAATTTTTTTGTAATACACTGGCATGGTCAAACAGATACTAGTGGTCTGTGTGTTTTGGGGGCTGTTGATGGCTTTCTTTTTTTTATACTATGCTGGCAAGTTTGACCAGATACTGGTGATGCAGTTTTTTTTGGGGACTGTTTTTTTTTTTTAATACTGTAATACACTGTCTGGCGTTGTGCGGAGTCTGCATGTCCTCCCTGCGGTCATGTGGGTTTCCTCCGGGTGCTCTGGTTTCCTCCCACATTCCCAAAGACATGCTGCAAGTGGATTGGACATGCTAAAATTGGCCCTAGGCGTGAGTGCATGTGTGTGTGTGTGCCTTCTGGAAGGTTGGACGCCTGGCTGGCAACTTGACATCGTAAAACTCCACTGCCAATCATGAGCGGACACGGTGATCCGCTGTGGCGACCCCTAACCGGGAAAAGCCAAAAGAGAGAGAGAGACTGACATTGTCAACCAGATAATAGTTGTCTGTGTGTTTTGGGGGCTGTTGATTACTTTCTTTGCTATTATTATTGTTATTATATTTATTTATTTATTTATTTTTTATTTAATATCCTGGCAGGAGTCAAAGAAATACTAGGTCTGCAGTGTGTTCTAGGGAGCCGTTTAAGGATGACATGTTTTTCTAACCTAATATGGTTTTGTAGGAGTAGTCAAGATAAATAGGACTGTTTGTCAATGTGTTGTTGTTGAAACAAACTGTACTCTTGCATGAAAACAGTGTGTATTGGTGAAGTGAAGTAAGATCATGTGCAAGTTCTTGGATATGTGATATGAAAGAAATACAATAATGTAACTGTGGCTTTTTATTTTCATTATTTTAAACATTGTAGGCTTAAAGCATATTCTCTGGGTAGGCAGTTGGAATGGGGGCAATGCCTATGTGCAAATAGAATGACTGCAGTTTTGTCTTACTTTGCAAGAGTAATGTTCATTTTAGTGAAGTAAGATCGACCACAAGCTCTGAACTCTTAAGTATTGTTTGTGTGAAAAAAGTATACTTAAGTAATGACAGTGTCAGCTTTTTTGTTGCTGTTTTTGTTTATAACCTCGCAAGATCAAGTCATATATTGTGGTTGGGGCTGTGAGTGGAGATTGGGGCTGTATGAATGGAACAAATGGCCCGGCTGCTTACTGTTACAGTTCTGCAAAGTTAGAATTACAGTACTTTTCTTATTTGTAAAACAAGAGGCGCACTAATAAGTTCTGCTTAGGGTGCAAAATAACCTGGCACTGGCTATAGTGACCTTTCAGTGACCTACTGGGAACATGGAGAGTATCTCAGGCACCTACCTTGAGAATACTCCATCAATCATGCTTTAGTATGTGGGGGATCATGTGTGGTTTCAATTTACCACAGAGAAGAGAACCTACAGTGAAATGAAGGCCGTAACTGGTGAACTGGGAAGGAGGTACATTAACCACAAAAGGTATCTCTCCATCACTTGCAGGTGGTTTATAATGCAGATGGTATCATCTGTAATGCATGTGCAGGCTATCAAGGGAGTTGTAAGACCTCTGACATTAACACACCTGTGATCTGTACCAATGGTTTGTAAAAGGTGACTTCCTACAGGAGCATCTTGTTGGTGATGTTGGATATGCCCTAGAATGTGATTTATGACACTAATAAGAAATCCACAAAATTAAATCGACCACGGGTACAACTGTGCCCTGTCACAAACAAGAAATGCTATTGAACATGTGTTTTGGCATCTGAAGGCACACTTTCACTGTCTATTTTCATCCAGTGGTGTCCTGCAGTTTTACCCTGGCACATGTGCAAAAATAGCGATAGTGTATGTAATGTTAAATATTATATTTACGAAGCAGTTAAGGCAGAGTGGGTATTTGCAGGAACAGCATTTTCCAGCAAAACAGTTAGCAGAGACTGAATTAGATGAGAGAGATTCAAAACATAGCAGACAAAAGCAAAGCAGATAGTCTACAGCACAAACTGATATATGCAAAAGCACCACCAATCTGTGCTCACATTCCATGGACTGGTCACATTTTGTGTCAGACATAGGAAAACCAAATAACAATGTACATAGGGCAGGACATAGTTATCACTATTTGCAGAAGTACAGAAGGGAGCACCACAGATGGGCATGTCTTGTCAAAGGGAAGTATGTGAGTGCTGAGGACTATGAAAATAAACATTGTTTTCTGTGAAATATCAGTGTTTGGGGGGGGGGGGTCTTTAATGTAACTCTTATTGAGAAAGGTCAGTCAGTGGAGGTGTAAGACATACTGGGAGCTGCAGTGCTGTGAGTGTGGGTATGCAGGGTTACAGCCTCAGCAGTAATTGTGGCTCGGTCTAGTTGACAGTTCCAGGCCATGCATGGCATAAGGTTCAGTATATTATGCATGCATGCTCATACACAGAAGACCTGGCTCTACCAGGAGTTGCACTGGATGTACTACAACCTTGGCAAGATGCTGATATGTTGCATGACCTTGAGCAACATCTGTTATGAGATGTTAAGGTAACAAAGGCAATGACCATGGGGACAGCCTCTCCTGGGAATAGACACCTCCACAATGGATGCTGCCAGTGGATTGCTAGCTCTGCGGGAGCAGGATCTTGGTCATCCATGGGCATGTTGGCTGCCACCTGTGGATGTAGCTGTTCACTGGATACATGGATAGTCCCTCATCCCTGACAGGTGAGTCAGAGAAGACATTGCATATTTCAGTGTGTGAATGAGTCTTTCCAAGCAATCACACATACTGGATGTTTATTCCCATAGGTCATCATGCACACCATGCCTCACACTCAGTTTAGCAGTCATGGCTGTGGTGGTACTATCCTGTGCCTCTATGATGGCCTTGCTCATATGCTGGGTTGTAGCAATTGATACACCAACAGAAAGGGGAGGATGGTAATCATGTTTCCAGAGAACATCAATACCCACCTTCCTATATGGACCTCTCTGCCCATAGGTGCCAGGGATAGATTATGACATCTGTTTACTGGGACCCAGCATATTTCCCTGATTGATAGTGTCCTCATTAACCTGTCCTCCCTGTGAGGTATGGGTAACCTAGGTATCCACAGACAGGGAGGCTGTATCAGTTGTCTGTGCTGGGAATGCTTTAGTCACAATCCCTGTGACACACACACAGACACACACACACACACACACACACACACACACACACACACACACACACACACACACACACACACACACACACATACACACTCTCTGATTGTACCAGTGTATTCCTGCCATTGTTATCAGTGGCTGGAGATCTTCCAGCATCAGGTTAGGTAATGTCAAAGTACCTGTGCTGGATAAACATTCATCTGTGAATGAACTAATGCATAAAATAACCAATGTAAGTATGACCCAGCACAAGAAGTACATATGCAACTGACTTTTACAAATATAAACATGATAAAAACATAATGCTGCTCCTGCATACCTTGTACAGATGGCTATAGATGTCGAACCCCTGATGTACTTGTAAATTGTACATCAGGCATATTTAATAAGTCTGATTGTGACTAAGGGGTGCAGAAGACAGGTATTGATACACAGAAACAGGCCTACATAGGTTCATAGATTCATAGGTACTTACTACGCTGTTTATCTGTGAGGATCTTGAAAAGTCTAGCTGAGCCTAACCTGGACATCTCCAGTGGATTATCTCTCTGGCCTGTACATCTCTGCCCACACATCCAGAACCATACTGTTGGGCTCTATAGAGATGCCACTACTTCTAAAAGAGGCCCTGAAGTCATCTGAATCCATGAGCAGTATTAAAGTCAGTGCCCCCCACCTGTTGCCCTATGCTCCCATGCCATGAGTTGTGCTCTTTTTTGGGCACCATGTATAATATGAGTGGCTGTGCGGCACACCATTTCATACCAGTGGCTCTGGCCACCAACTGCATTAACATTTGTCACAAAATATTTCCAGTCATAATCCTGGTAGGCCTGGTCAGCTGCATACAGTCCAAAGAGCCATTATCCATAGAGGTGGAGGGCCTTGAGTAACACCTCATTTTCTGTATCCAAGAACTCCCAGCAGATTCAGTAGTGTGTTTCTGCTTGCCCTGTTTTTCAGGCATTGCTCTGTTGGTAAGGAAAACAGTTTAATTAACAGCTTTATACTTAATGCCTTCCACATGTCTGGGTCCCTGAGGAAGCACTGCTCGTGCATGATCCTTGCCATGCCTCTAGGGGAAGATTTGTAATTCCAAACATAACCATCTTTGAATGGAATCACAGTAGTGACTGATTTCTTACCAGCATATGCAGGGATACAAGACTACCATTTTTCACAACAAAAAGTGCCATTGTGAACCTCAATAATGCAATTTATTATCCTAGCCCACCATCCATTGTGCAAATTAGATGCCCATCAGTGTGCAGAAAATAGTAAACTTAAGAACTAATTTGGGCATTAATTTACTGTCATTTTTCACTGAGATTCTTCAAGGTGGAATGTAATGGCTAGCGAAGGAGAGGGTAGTGCTCTTTTCAGAGTGCAGAGGTGGTGTGAGGAGGAGTCCAAAATATTACTGGACCTCCTCTATAAGGATTACAGGTAGATGCTTCTGCAGGATGGATATAAATGGCCTCAGTATAAGACTGAAGCCTGGAACAGTTTAGCACAGGTTGCCACGCATGCCACTGGCACCCCACGCAGAGGGTAACGGCGCCATCACCATTACAGTTTGTTGAGGCGTCACAATCCAGACCTCCTACAGCAATGGGAAAATGAAGTTAAACAGCCTTTATCAACTTCTTCCTTATCTTAGCTACACGTATAACTTGCCACCATATGCCATTCAAAATATTGCAAAGTGGCCTTTTATCTCTATAGCCCCTGAAGAAATAAAAGTGAAAAGGTAGCTGCATATGAGGAGATAGGAGCACCTAAGAGAGTGTACAGCATTTAATAGCAGAAATTTAGAAAATTCATTCCAAAACAGTATATCTTTTAGACTTCACTGCCAGTTCTCTGATAACTGATGCAGGTCAAAAGGTAGTAGTATGACTGTTTATTGTTGTCACTGTGTTTGTACATGTATCCTGTCATATACAGGATAAGTATGAGCAAGTAGGTCAGAATGTCTGTGGGTTCAATTCCCCACCCCCTGGTTTTATTAACATGAAATATTTCAGTTTAGGTTTTTCTCTCATTGTATTAACTATAGTATTAGATGGGGGAAATATCTATGGACAACACTTTTGGGTGGGTGGATATCTTTGTCAATATTGTTGCTATTGTTCCTTTGCTTATAATCTATGAGTGACATGTTGCTTGAGCATCATGATTTTTTTGAGTATGTACATTTGTCTCACACATCATTACTGCATCTCATACTAGAGGCACCTGTTGGTTTGTACAAGTATATCATCAACTTAATTCTGTATCTATCAGAATTCAGTTGATTATGGCTGTTGGCTCTGGTCTCCCTCTTACATCTACTAATACCCTTGTTAAATTCAGAAATGTTTTTTGGGCCTTCAAGTATACCATATATAAATGTATTACAGTCAAAATATATATCAGCTTTAGTATTTAATTGAATTTGTACTTCTGTCTCCCCAACCTTCTTGTTAACGGCCTTTCTATTACATGCATTTCTTTATTTTTTTTTCTGTCCATTTATTTTACCACTACATGCAGTAGCATCACAACCTGTACCCATCCCTCAGGCAAGGCCTATCAGACCCTTATAGGTGGCAGCAGAAAGCATCACCACTACCTTCAAAAGCACCCAACACATCTGGGTCCCAGCCTGCCATACTCATCTCTACAACTCCCTTACCTGAACCAAACACTTCAGGTAGCCCTGCAATGGTTACCCGCCAGTTGTACCGTGTGGTAGCAGTGTGGGAGAAGGTGACACAGTAGTCACCTATCAGCAGTTGGCAGATATTGTAGGGTAGATTATCTACAGAAGGGTGGATGTCCGAATCGGCCAGATGGAGAACTACCTCCGGTGACTCATTGTATCGTGTAGCCTGTCCAACAGTCTGCACCATCTGAGACAGGGGCCACTGGTGACTGTGCCCAGGGTGGCTAGTAATCTTCCACTGGGTTGTAGCTGGCAGAAACTGCAGCTGTGGGCACCAGATCTTATCCCCCAGCCTGTTGTTCCACTTCCTTTTGTCTCCATGCCCACCCCTATTGTTTGCTGCATCTGCTCCTCACCATTATCTTCCCTCTGTTTGTCTGATGTCTCCTTCACTACTGTGTTTCCCCAAACCCTGTCAGCAGTATCTGCCTTCTCCTACTACCTAACCTAATACTCTTGCACTCCTCTTACTTCCCTGTTTCCCCCACTTACATTTTCTTTATGAATAACAAATGGGCGCCTGTCCTACACAAAAAGTTTATCCACTTCTAGTCTACTCATTCTTTAGTTGCTCACCTTCTGTCTTACTCTCTGCTTGCTTTTTGATTTCACCTCTTTCCTATACTCCATTTTGAACCTTTAATCTGGTCAAAAAATAGAAAAATACATCTAAATTATCATCATCTAGGGCTTCCAAATCACTTATCTTTTGTTGTTGTACTGTATGCAGCAGTTTACAAAGTGCATTGTCGATGCTCATGTACAATGAAACCTGTCACTCCTCATTGTATGCCAAAGAGTTGGGCTGCCATTTTTCTAGCTACACAGTACAACCACAATCATGAGTGACATATATTGGCCTTAGCTGCCACCAGCCCCACACATGAAATGCATGTCCTTGCATGCAGTTTGAACATACTACATATCGTACAATTGTCAGAATTTGACTAGTTTGTCTTGCAATGAGTTACCATGCAAACTATGCACATAGATGAAAGATTGAACCCCAGAGGTGCTGTCCTCATGGGTTGTTTTTGCCTCTGTTATTCTTTCTAACAATGTCTCCACAAGTCTTTTATTATTATGGACAAAAGCAGGAGGTTGAGTACCAAACCTTGTGGGAAACTGCCATGAAAACAAATTTTGTCCACTTTATACCAAGAAATTACCCGGTTTGGGAGATAATTTTAAGCCTGCTATTGGTTAGAAAACATGTTAACTGCCCATGCATCACCCAGTCTGTAAGACCAGCAACAGGGTAGAGCACAGGAACTGGTCAGAGGATGTTTAGTTTCACATTACTCGATGCAATGACAAAAGTTTTCTCTGATTTGCTAAGAGAAGCATCCTCCCTGAAGCACCTCTTAATAAGCAGCATGTCAGGAAAGCTAGAATATCTGCAGCTAAAACATACCATTTATTTTCTTTATTGGGGTGAGGGGAGGTGGGTTTTGTTTGTTACTGCAAAGTCAGTAGCTTTTACTTTGACAGCTATGTCATGATGTCATGATCCACTTCCTGTTCACATTTTATAACCAAACGTTCTCTAGTGGCTCAACAGAAGTGATGTCATTGTTACGGGTACTTGAGATAATGTCGTTTTAGATAATGCTTTAAAAGTTAAATGACTCAGTTATCACAGAATTAGCTTAATGTGGATAAGGAGAAGGAGTGGAGTTTTTAACAGGAGACTAAGACAAGACAAAAATTACCTGATTTTTCAAGTCTTTTGATGCTTTAGAATTGGATTACCTCACATATATGAGCTACCATTGTAAATCCTTAATCTCTTTTTGCAGTCATTCCTAAGATCTCTGTAAATATAAACTACTGAAACAATTGACCTTAACTAGATGTTCCCATATTTTATCATATAAAACTCTCTCTCTCTTAAATTAGCAGCCACTCATGGTAGATAAGCATGGTAGAGATGTAGCCAGAAAATTCTAGTTTGGCCTCATATATAAATACTATTGCCCCTACCCACCATTTGTGTACATTTTGCCCCATAGTCTTAAGAAATGTATACTTTGTTTCATCTGTTGAACCAATGAAATAAAAAAATGCATTTTTAGAGACATATTCCTATCTCTAAACATACTGCATACAGATCTACAAGATGATTTATAGTTTATATGCAATAATGTTTCTGACACGCAATCAAGTAAATTGTAAGGATTTGTATATACTGTGTGTATCTGGCTACACACCGGAAGCATGTTTTAACTAAAGCATTTAGTAAGTACATCAATTTCAGTGATAGCTTAGGATGTAACACTGCAATAATGAAGTCCCACCTCTTATTCTGTATAAAAGGATAAAGCCCTGACTATGTCTCAGACAAAATAAGCTGAATACGAGCTTGGGTGCTGGAAGAGCTGGGCAGGCATTAATAGGAATCAGTGGCAGATGCCAGCTCACCCACCCACAGAGAGGGGAGAGGTGGCTTCTGGTCATACAAACACAAACATGCAAGTCGAAGTTTGTGTGGTAGTAAAATATTCAGGACTGGGGATGTGGACGTTGCAATCTGAGTTGGAGATGGTAGCCCTCATTACTGTGTGGACAGAAGCACACACTTTCATAAAAAGGTGTACGATGCCCTTTGGTGATGCAGGTGTTCATCTCAACCACCAATGACAGTGCAAGAGCCTTATTAGAAATGGCCTCATTACTAAGATGCTGATGAGGGGACAGGCCACCTACATGGCAGCTTAGATAGTAAACCCTACAATCCATCTGTTGTCCTTATGCAGGGACTCTCAGTGATGAGGAAATGAAAGGGCTTAATACCAGCAGGGAGATGCTGAATAGTTAGCTGTCACTGAGACAAAAATACATATGAAAAAAGAACCAAAGTCCCTCTTCCATGACATGAAGGCAGGCGATTATGCCAGTCGGTGACAGCAAACAGCTGGTATTCTTGTCTTGTGTTGCATTCTTCATGTTCCTAACCCTAAGGTACTTGTGATACAAGCAGGTCTGTCAGTGGACTGCAGAGGTACGTAGGTTCTCACTGATGGAAATGACAAAAACAATTAGTATAGACTAGTGCTGAGCAAACCTTTTACTTTATTTTCCCTTTGTCAACTGGGTGGGTTGGTTGGACCAAACACTTTGCAGTCACGACCCAAATCAAAATACTTACACAATAACATATAACAGTGAATATAATTAGTTGATTATATCGTGAGTATCTTAGACGTATTGAGCTGGAACGTTTCTCCCTGGGTCTTCACTGAAAATGGGCTTTGCCCAGTCAGACTTTCCTAGCAAACAGAATCAAATGAATAAACAGAATGGAATAGTGGGCTTTTTTAAATTTTATTATTTTACTTCATTTTGTTTACCTTGTAAGCAGACTCTTCGGGTGATAATCAGTTTTTGCACAAAGTAACCCACATTTATTTAATAAATAGCAAACTTCTTATACGTTAACATTATAATACAGAGGGAATAATCAGTTAACACAACATTTAAGCATCTGCACAGGTAACAATTGGTAGACGTTTACATAAATATATTAGTAAAATATTTAGTCATAAGCAGCCACTAGACATATGGCAGACTAAATATAGTAAGCTGAACAAAGTGAAAATTTCCAGAATATGTATAAAGATTGTATACACACTACAGTAAACAAACATTTTGCTTCATATATGTCACTGTATATTATTTACATTATTTTCCTAGTCTAGTTCTTGATACCTGCAAATGAAGGTTTTATTTGTATAGTACGTACTACTTACATTATAAAATAAAAGAATTAATAATCAATAATTTTCTAGAAAGAAAGTTATCAAGCATGATAATCCAGTATTTTCGCTAAACTGCTCCTTTAGTGCTTTCTTTTTATACGATATTAGTCTGTCATAACGTCACATGATGTTGTCAGAGCAATTTGTACTTCTTCCTGAAAAGGATGAGGCTGAGGTCGAAGCTTATGGTAAAACAAATGTTGATTCTTTACCTCTTCCAAATGTAGCGTATTCGTGGGCATCCCCAAGAAAAAACAGTATTTTAAGACATACTAAAATTCATCCCTGTCTGCGTCATTTTCATTTGGGTCGATTATGGATAGCTGTGAAAGACAGAAACATGGAAAAGAATTATTACATAAGTTTTCAGTTTTTCATTGTTATGTTTCTAACCCCCAGAGATACATTGATCAGCGGTCAGTTGCAGCCACACTCTGATCACGTTCCAACATCATTGTAACCACTTATTCAATTGATCCTCCAGACCATTGAGAATGCCCCCATCAGCAGGTGCTTTGTCCTGCAAAGGTTTATTGGTTGTGTGCAACATGAGTATCTTTTGGTAGTTCAGGACCTGCAGGGTGGTTCATACAGCAATAGGAAGCTGAGATGGCTGTGATCAACAGTTGCTCATAGGTGCACTCAGTTTTTCACACACAAAAATTCAGTCATGGATATCAGAAAATAAAGAAAGTTTGAGGGGATAACTGGAGAAAGCAGGGCACCTATATAAAGGGGTATGTTTATAACCAAAACATTCAGAAACATTAGACAATTCGTATACAAGTTTCTATAATTAATTAAGTGAGATTAGTACTGTATTTTGACATTGTGTCCTGGTAACAAATACATTTGACTATACCAAGCTACGTTGTGCTAATTGTATCCCAGCTCTACAGCTGTTTCTCACACCAGTGAAAAATAACTGTCCCATTTCAGCTACAGTGTGCTAAGATATATTTTACAAATAGGCTGGTTAAAGCTTACAACCAGCAATCAAGCATAGTTGTGACAGGCAGTTATCTAGATCATTCACTATCCATCTTCACATATAATGACTAGCTTAAAGTTCTTCCATTCATGCACTAACTAACCTGCGAGTTGTTTTGGCAGTAGCTCTAGGGGCCTACGTTTGCAGATTTCCATTACTTTCTGCTTGCAGTCATCATTCTGGACAAACCCTTAAATCCTAACCATCCTTAATCTCTGCTAGACTCAGACATCTTTACTAAGATACACCCTGAGCAATGCCTGGTCAAGTAACTTTTTCAAGGTCACACAGGAAGCAAATTACTGCTGTGGGAATCAAACCTTGTACCACATGAACTAAAGCTTGCAACCTTAACCTCTGCACCAACTGCCAGACAAAGTGAATACTGCCACCATTAGTAACTGTTATTATGACAACTTGTTTGTGTTGTCTTCTCTGAACTGATAACACTTTGCTGAAGCTTCCAAATATTCAGTATGGAGGTAATGCAGTAGGTAATATGATCAAACCAATCAGTCATGTTAAGTTGTCAATCTCGCCTTCGTTCTTGCTGGTTGGGATCGGAGCCGACTCAGCCATCTTCAGTAGCTCAAGAGCTGTTTACTGGCTCGAGGCTACCCTTTATCCCATAATGCCTAGTGATAGCTACCCAGATCTCGTTTGCCACTTCAGCTGCGAGGTGTCGTTTTTCTGGCTCAGGTTTGTATAGAGTTTTTTGTGTAACTTTTTCACTAGAATTTAATTTTTCTAGTATTTTATTATTAGTGATGTTTTGTTTCTGTGAACTCGTTTAACTTAGAGAGTTCTCCCCCACCCGTCCCCTCTACCTCTTCTTGTCAGGTTAGCCGTTTAAATTAGTGGCTTTCCTTCTGCTTTTTTCTTTTAGGCTAGCCATTTAAATTAGAGGCTTTCCTATTATCTTTAAAAAAAAAAAAAAAAAAAAACCTTTAGCTATAGTCTTTCTAGTAGGTGCGTTTTTTTGTAGACTGTATATTGCTTCTTGTTGTTGTTATAATTGGTTTTCTTTCTACTGTTAAGAATGTCAAAGGAATCCAGGGTTTCTGGGTTCAAGAAGTGCAACTCATGCTGTCAGAAAATGTCTCTGACAGATGGGCACACTTCTTGCGTCTATTGTTTAGGCTCTGTGCACCTGCAGGACTCTTGTTCTATTTGCCATGCCTTTAGTTCAAGAGTCCTGCAGGAGCATAAGAATAAGCTGATTCTTAGAGGTCTTTTAAAACCCCAGAATTCACCGGCCAAGAGCTCACAGCCTGTGAAATCCCCTAAATCCACTAAGCCGTCGGCTCCAAATTCGGAGCCATCTTCGGTTCAGGATTTACCTTCTACGTTGGTTCCGGCTGGCACCGACAAGACAATCTCCCCATTGGCTCTATCAGAGGCTTCAGAGCTGTCGCAGAGCCACAAGAGGCTGAGGTCCCCTTCACTAGAGTTGGTGTATTTGGCTCCTCAGTCTCCTTTACTTCAGGGCGAGTGTAGTCACCGTTCCTCTCACTCCTCTCGATCCTCTATACTGTCGGATCATGATGTGGAGAGAGTGGTCAGTAGGTTGCTAAAGTCGCAGGCACTAGCTAAATTGTTGTCCAGCCCTCCTCAACAAGTATCGGCTCCGTCCACTTCTCTTGATGTTCCTCCTCCGACTCCAATGAGTTCAGAGCCGGAGTTCGTTGGGGTTCGAGTAGTGGAACCGTCGGCTCCAATAACTCTATCTCCTTCAGTTCCGACGTCGGCTCCGATTCCCTCGGTGGTATCTTCCATTGAGGGATCTGGGCACTGGGGCTCCCTCGTCAGCTCTGAGGGGGCGAGTGGCATCGGACACTTGTCCGACCCCATTCTCCCTCTCGGAGCATAGGCGCAGGTGAGCTCGGCTCCTACATCGGCCTCAGAGCCATCTCCCTCGGTGCGGAGAAAGATTCCTATTTCTTCAGAACCAGAGTTTTCTCTGCATCATGGTAGGGATGCCTTCGATGTTATGTGGAGTGTGCTGTCCCCTGAGTCAGCTCCACTATCAGCCCCACCGGCTCCATCCCCTGTACTACCTGTGCCAACCTCTGCTCCTCTTCCAGACCCTAAACGTAGGGAACCGATGCTCTAGGACACCCCATTGGGTGTTTCCTCCTCTTCTGAGGCCTCTCCTGATCACTCAAAAGAGCCCCCTCAGAAGAAAAAGTGTAAGAGGAAGCACATTGATTTCCCCGTCTGTCACTTGTGATACAGACTTAGATGATTCGGAAGGGTCCCCAAGATCCCCCTCTGAAGATGTTTCCTTCTCAGACATCCTAGAAATGCTTAAGCAGAGGGGGAACTGGAATCCCCTAGCCCCTTCTGAGGATGAGTCTGTATTCCTGGATGCCTTCGGTTCCTGACCTTCCACCTCCTGGGTGTCTCCGCCTTCCGATCCACTTATGACAGTGGTGGCTCGAAAGGCTTGCTTAGCTCCATATACAGTGGCACCGACTCCAAGGGGACCTAGTAAATTCATTACAGCACCCTAGGATAAGCAGATAAGGTGTCCCTGTTGATGCTATGGTAGTAGCAGCAGCCACCAAAAAAGAGTTAGCGGAGACCTCTTCATCTGTCCATCCCCCTAACAAGGAGTCTAGGACGATGAACAGATATGGGAAGTGAATGTTTGCTTCAGCAACCTTCTCTATGAGGTCACTGAACTACCTGTGTCATTTTACCTGACTTCAAAGGGATCACCTTAAAGAGCTCAGAGATACCCTCCAAGATCCAACAGCTGAGGGAGCACAAGCCAAGGTAGCTTCCCAGCTAGCGACGCTTAATTCTGTTGTTAACTCCTCCATGAGGCTCATTTCCTATACAGCCAATGGGGCGAGTAGAGCCGCTGGTACTGGGGTGGCCCTTAGGAGGCATGCGTGGATGCAGCTGTATAACTTTGTGGAACCCTTTCGAGCGTCCTTCACCAACATTCCCTTTGATGGTTCCTTTCTTTTTGGACCACAGGTGAAAGACACTTTGACTAGGTGTGAGCAAGAAGGCAAGACTCTCTCTGCCATGGGAGTCCATTTTTCCACTCCCTCTAGACCTTACCCCAAGGGTCAGAACAGTGGGAAGATGTGGTTCCATAAATCTCAGGGAGCCTTGAGTGACACACATAGTGATTTTTCCTCCAGAGGCAGAGGGGGAAACAATAATAATAGATGCCACCCTCATGGCAGAGGGGGTCCGCAGAACCAGGGCAATAGAGAATCCTTCTCTGATAAGCCCTTCCAGCATCCCTGAAGGGTTGCCCAGCTGCTCAACTCTGGAGGCAGTCGGGGGAAGACTTTCGCTGTACCCAAAAGCCTGGCAAAGTTTAACACAAGACAGATGGGTACAGTCCGTTATATCCGAAGGTTACAAAATTCCCTTCCATCAACCCCCTTTACAGTCAAGGAAGACCCTTCCAGATGTTCCACCTAATCTGAAGGAGCAAGCAGTAATAGAAGTTTCAAAACTGCTAGAAAAAAGAGCCATCCAGGAAGTCCAGCACGGATCCGGAACTTACTCAAGGTTCTTTTTAGTACCAAAAAAGACAGGGGACTGGAGAATGATTCTGGATCTCAACAGACTAAACAGGTCTGTGCAAAGAACAAAGTTTCAGATGGTCACGCTACAGTCCATTCTACCCTTTCTGGGTCAGGACAATTGGATGTGCTTGATAGATCTTCAGGACGCGTACTACCATATAAAAAGGGACAGGCACTCCAGGAGATATCATTGCTTCTGGCTGAGGGCCAGTCATTAACAGTTCAGAGCTCTGCCCTTTGGTCTCACCAAAGCCCCCAGGGTGTTCACCAAATGTATGGCAGTGGTCACAGCTCACCTGAGGTGTCAAAGATTCCAGGTGTTTCTGTATCTAGATGACTGGCTCCTTCCTGCTACCACCAGGCATCAACTCATCCAAGCACGGGACTACACAATCACAATCTGCTCCCAGCTCAGCATTACAATAAATTTTGAAAATTCTGCCTTGTTGCCCTGTCAATCTATCACTTACATAGGAGCAGACTTAGACACAAGGGATATGTTTGCAAGGCTACCACCAGAAAGGGTGTCTGCAATCCATCAGCAGGTACAGGTTCTGATGCAGAGCAAAAGGATCCAAGTCAGGTACGTCCTTCAAACTCTGGGTTCCATGGCAGCAGCCATTCTCCTAATCACACTGGTGCGCTTTCATATGAGAATTCTTCAGTGGCTTCTGTTTACACAGTGGTCTTTCCAAGAGCTACACATGACTTACATGATCATGATCACGGATGCATGCAAAAGGCATCTTTCTTGGTGGATGGTCTCCCCACTAGTTACTCATGGCAGACCTTTCATACAACCCACTCCGATAGCTACAGTGATGACAGATGCCTCCCTGATAGGGTGAGGTGGGGCATTATCTGGGCAGGACACTACAAGGCATGTGGCAACCTCACAAGTACCATCTGCACATAAATGTCCTGGAAATGAGAGCCATGCTCCTGGCGTTGCAAGCCCTTCAAGACTATCTTCCTTCTGGGACTATTACTATTCAAACGGACAACATGTCAGTGGTGTGGTACATCAACAAGCAGGGCGTAACCAGGTCCTACCCCCTGTGTCGAGAAGCACCCAGACTTTGGCAGTGGGTGATTTCCTCCCGTTTTCTGATTGCAACGCACATCCCCGGGAGATCCAACGTCATAGCGGACAGGCTCAGCAGAGCTATTCTCATGCCTCACGAGTGGTCTCTGAATCAGGAAGTTGCAAATCTTGTTTTCCGCAAATGGGGGACAGCCTTGCTGCGATCTCTTTGCCACCCCCTTCAACAGCAAATGCAGCAACTACTTCTCCCTTCTTCCGCTTCTGGGTCACATATCCAGAGACGCTCTAGTCCACGATTGGCCCCAGGGACTTCTTTATGCCTTTCCTCCTTTCCCCCTGATACCCAAACTTATACAGAAAGCAATATCGTTGGGTTGCAAAATGATCCACATTGCTCCCTACTGGCCTCGACAGATATGGTCCCCGTTCCTGCACCCTTACCTTCTCGATCAACCCTGGACTCTGGACCCAATTCCAGATCTCCTGGTTCATCAATCAGGTGGGTTGCATCAATCCCTCAAAACTCTCCAGCTCACAGCGTGGTTGCTCCACTTCCAACCTTAGCCAGGCTTCCCAGCATTTCCCCAGCAGTCCATGACATTATCGTCTCCTCTCACAAGTCTACAGCGAGGAAAACTTATGCTAGCAAATGGAAACGTTTTTCTTGTTGGGCAAAGGCTAGGAATGTGGATCCCTTTTCAGCCCCAGTCCATGAAATCCTGGAATTCCTAGCACAACCGTTTCACTCCTGGTCTGCTTCTTCTACGATCAGGGCACAAATGGCGGCCATTTCTAACTTTCATGTTGGTTTTTTGAACTCTAATATTATGTCTCATAAGCTCTGTAAAGCTTTTTTGAGAGGGACAACTCTTCTTAGGCCTCCAGTGGGAGATCTCCCTCCTCCTTGGGACCTTAATTTAGTCCTAACCTCTTGCAATACTCCAGTCACATATGCCAGATGTATATCACTCCATAGAGAAAAGTAAGTCACTCGATAAGTAAAAACGAATGTTTAATGAAACACCAAGACCAGCATACCACACAAAGTTAGGATTGAGCGCGCTTTCATCTATTTCATCAAGACTTCATCAGAATCCCTACTAACTGCCATTGCAGGCCATTTTATGCCTAACAATTTATCTCATTTGGCGTTTCAAATTAATATAACTCATTAGAGAATAGATTCACCTAACCTTTTCCAAGATCTATATATTATATATTACGCTAGTGATAATTACTAGATCCAAACACAGATATTTGGAGGGGATCCATGCATTGGGATAAAGCATTTAAGAGCTGCCTCTGACCATTAGTAGTATGGGGGGAATAGTCAGGGGATAAATGTCTTATTTCCCACCCATTGATAAGAGTTATGCTTGTATGTGGTCAGAGATGAGTTTTGTTTTACGGTGATGGGGAGTCTGTTCCAGAGCAGTGTTATCCTCTGTGACTCTTTGAGATACACCTGTCCCTCCAAATCGTTCTGTTAATGTTGCAGAAGAGGTTTAGCTCCCTGGGTTTATGATACCATTTGATTTGCAGATGTGAAGTAAGTCCATCAGTAATGGGTGGGAGGATGCCACCTCTTAGTATTCTGTAAGAGACAGAATATAGTGATAGGGCTTTGAATATGTCCATGCAGGACATATTGTTTAGGCCTTGTATCCTTTTTGTAAGGTATATTTTTGGGTATTCCAGTTGTTCATGTGCTTGGACAGATGCTTGCCAAAAGGGGCATTATATTCAATAACTTGCCTAATAGTTCATAGTTCATAGATTAGTACTAGGCTAACTGCTCTTGTAGGCCATTTTCAGCCTAGCCAATTACCCCATGTGAAAATCAAACCCTTCACCTTGTGCTTGTAAGGTAAACACCTTAACCATTATGCCAACCTCCTGCTTGCCTTAATGAAGGTACAGTAAAATCCCTGAATCTAGAAACAATACCCCTGTTTATGAGCTGTGCAATACAGAAGGGCTTCCTTACCATAGTGGACACACAGCACGTCACTGTTCACATAAGTTCCCAAATCCAGAATTACTGACTCCTTATTGAACTTTTGACTGTGGGGAAGTCCCCCCAAACTTATATATACCAACCATGAGGTCACCATACCTTAGAGAAAAAGGAATATTCTGAGAAATGGTCATCTCGAACTTAGTATAGCTAAGTCTGCTTTTTCAGCCATTTCACTCTCAGTGTTTCAGGACTCACTCTAACAGATCCTGACATTTTAAATAGCTACAGAACTATTGGGTTAACTCTTATGGGTATGTTGTAAATGTGGCAGCTCCCCAGGGAAGTCAACTTTCCAAAGGAGATCATGCATTTTTTTTGGCATTTAGCCTTAGTCCATGAGTCTGATACCAGTTATTTGTTTGGCATAAAACCTCCTGTCAGATGGCTGAGACTTTTGTGAATTCAATCACTGCTGCTAGCTTGCAGTCATCTGCAAACTTAGTTAGCCAGAGCCCTTTAGTATTGACTTTTACGTCTGAGAATTAGATGCCAAACAAAAGATGTCCCACACTGAATCCTAGAGGACTCCACTAGGGACTGGTCTTTTTGTGGTGGTAGCTCCCCCTCTTGTGATCTCTTACTTCATATCTGTGAGCCATCTGGAAATCCAGCAGGTAACAAAGGGGTCTGTTCCTTGTTTGTTACTTCTTTCCATTATGCCTGAGTGGAGGGTGGTGTCAAAAGCCTTGGCCAGGTTGAGTAGGCATTGCATACTCCTTTGCCTTCATCCATTGTTTTGGTGACCTTTTCAAATGTTCCACTAGGTTGAGTAAGAATGACTTGCAGTTGATGAATCATAACTGATATGGGTCTAATATTTGGAGGTTCCCTTTGTCCTTATTGATTAATTTCATGATAATTCTTTCCATGACTTTGCATATGAGGCTGGTCAAACGTATGGGTCAGTAATTGCCTGGGTCCATGGAAGGTCCTCTCTTATGCAGGGGAATAACTGTTGCAGTTCTCCATTCCTTAGTACAATGCCTGTATGGGGGCTAAGGCTGAACAGTGTTGTTTGTGGTATGGCTAAACTGCCCTTCATGCTATTCAAAATACATCTTGGAATATTGTCAGGATGCACCAATGCAGTATTTGTTTGCTTTTGATAGCATGTTAAAGACTTTGTTTTGTGTGATTCTCAGTAGCAAGTCGTCTTCAGATATTTTAGAAGGTAAACAAGGAAGGAGTAAAGTTTGAGGTGGCTATCAGCAAGTAGGTTAGTTATATCTTCAGCTTTGGTGTAGGTAACATTGTTAACAATCAGCTCAGTGCATTGTTGCACTGTGCTCCTGAGATTAGAAACATATCAATAAAGTATATAACAATAGAGTGAAAGTAATGAATAGTTATAAGAAGTCTCTTTCTACACACTACAAAAACATGTTGAAGAGGTAAGCAAGGATCTTAAGAATTCTATTAGAAGATGAAAGGAAAAGACTGAAGTTAATGTCATTAGAGACACCAAGAGAAACTGCGAATCTTACGTCAATTATATCAGGAAATTAATAAATAATGTTAAGCAATGTGCTAATCTAGTCTACAACAATAGAACATGCCCGGACCTCAAGGGCATACCTCAAATCCAAGCAGATGGATTCAGGCTAATTTCATCCAGCCTACTCTAGTTATTACCCCCCAACCATCCCTGAAATCAGAAGAGCAGCTGGTTCAATTAACACCCCAACCCCCTCAGCTCTTCAAGTGAAGAGAAAAAAAATCACTTCACTGTAATAAGCTGTAAGTGATCAGGTTATTACAATCAGTTACAGTTAGATCTATGCAGCCCCCAGCTCACCTTCTAAGTGTGCCAGATTATGCGTAACATACCGCATTTATGGCATAACGCTCACAAAGTTCCGCAGTTCTGCAATGAGTGTTGGCTCTGCTTTGTACATTTTGATTGGCTGATGCACTGCAAAAATAGCCAATTGACATACAGGTAATATGAGCCAATCAGAGGTGGACTACTGATGCAAAGCGAGTCAACCATGAGAAGCAGAGAAGGAACAAATCAATGAGTGACTTCTGGCTGCAGTTTTTATGCCACTGCGATGGCTTTCAAAAAGGGTATTGGTAGGAGCACTTTACTAGTCTTTGTGGATTTAAGGCAACAAATTTTTCTTTAAGAGGGTAGCAGCATTAGCATTCAGGAGGTTCCTGGCACAGATGGATTATTTTGACCGCCGGCAAAATTTTGCAGACTGTAACAGTTCAACTTCAAGCAAGAATATTAGAATCATGGACCAGAAGAGAAGACCAGTAGAGAGTGGAGACTACAGTACAGTGTACAAGCCAGTACTCAAAAAAATAATCTGTGATTTCTTCTCTGGGGAAGCATATCTTTTGGCAGTGTATCTTTGACTGCAGGTAAGTGCCTATTTTTTAGTCCAGGTTTTGCTAGAACAGTGGAGAAAGAATAGGCAAACTTTTATATATTTCTATTGTTTGTGTTTTAAAGGAAAATGGAGTTTTCTGCTTTACATTTGACAGTGGGTAGACAAAGTCTGAAAGCTTAGTGTTTTTAGAGGGTTAGGGACATCCTAGTAGTTTTGTTATGTTTGCACTGTCTGTAGGAAGGCAGAACAGTTTACTAATAACTTCAGCTAGGAGCTCACATAATAAAACATGTTAATATGTTATTTTGCTGAGTAATATGATTCAGTATTATGTACCATGAATATTAGTTAAGCCTTTTGTGTAATATAGTTTATTAGTGTTGTAGAGGAGAGGGGGATTCTCTACCATGCATTTGGTGGGGAGGGGATTCTGGCATCTTATGTTTTTTACATTTACAGGGCTGCAGCTGGAGCTCTCCTTCTCCATCATCAGTAGGAGTGAAGAACAACTTATTAACTTCAACTAAGAGCTCTCAGGATGGCAGAAATGAGTTACTTGATACTTCTAACAAGTATTTTTTGTGCATTAATATGATTCAGTACTATTTACTGTGAATGTCTGCTAAAATTGTTTTAACACTGATTCTGTGACTGACTCTTTCCATGTGGAACTTCAAGGAACATGGACATTTTAAGACTCAAAATGAGGATTCTTCCTTGTAATGAATTACACTTGAGAGGTATTGTTTAATAAAGCATGTGAAATGTAATTGCTCAGTGGAAATAAGAGCTCAGTCTTATGCTGAATTGCTGCTATTGATTTCTGATTGTAAGTGAATGATTTGCCATTGAGTGTGTACTTAGCTATGGTAGTGTTTTTCTGATTATATGATACATTTTTGACTTCATATACACACTGTTTTTTATGAAAGAATTTGTACATGTGTATAGTGTTAATTCTTGGTTGATATATACTTCAGCTTACTGATTTTGCTTGGAATACCACTTCAGCCTGGCACCATGGAAATGGTGTGTTTTTGCTCAGTGGGAACCTAGGGTGTTCCACATCTTGCGTGTTTGTCACACATTGTCAGGGTTTATGTTCCACATTGACATCTTAAGAGGTTGAGACCTATGCCCCCAGAACAAAAAATAAATCAATAAATACATAAATAAATAAACAGATGTTCTTTCTACTGGCACACCAACCAGGTGACCAGATGCATGACATAGTACCTCCATCTAGACCCAACCATTCAGATCCCATTTCTGTGCCCTGCCCCCATCCCCCCAAAAACCATTTATTCTTTTGAACTGTAGAAAACAGTTGCTACAGTTTATACCATACCTGAAAGGAGGGCTAAAGTACTCAGGTTTTAGTTAAATAAAAAACATTTTTTTTTACTTTTAAACTGTAGGAAACTGTTGCTACAATGTAGCAAGCAGTTCATAGGCTCATAGCAGGTTACTAGACTAACAGCCCCGAGGCCTTTACAACTCTATCCAAAAAGTCATTGAACAGTGGACCAAAGACACAAAAAAGGAAACTAGAACAAAAACAAGTTTAGCCAAGTTCAACCCGTGTTCCCAAGGGTGTCTGGTTCAAGCAGACTCTAAAATCAGCACCTATTGCCCCATCCAAGAGGGACACAGGTGGAACCCCCAGGGTGAATTTCTGGTTACCCATCCAATTGTCCAAATTATTTTTAAATAGGACCAATAAGGGGCTCTGCTTAACATGAACAGGAAGCTTGTTCTAAAGGTGGGGCAAACTCTGTGAGACAGATCTGTCTCTCCTGTAAATTCTGTTGATGTTACATACCAGGTTAAGGTCCTTTCAGTGAGTGACCCATGTACCATTTTATTTGTGAATGTGCACATTTCTATTAAAGCTGGGTCAGAGATTGCTATATATGCAAGTCACAGGCCACCTCTGAGCAGTCTGTACGACACAGAGCAAAGTGACAATGATTTCACTCTGTCCGTATAAGACAGATCTTGAAGTCCCAGAATTTTCTTTGTAAGGAGTCTTTGTGGTCTCTTTAATTGCTGCAGGTGTTTGGAAAGGAACATACCAAAGGGAGCATGTACTCTGTTATTGGCCTGATGAGGGAAGAGTACAGGGGGTTATAACCTCTTTTTCTCTGGAGGCAATGCCCTTACTTATGACATGAGCAATATAAAATGCCCTTCTTACCACTGTGGAGACATAGTGATCGAAGTTAGGGTTGCTGTCGACCTGTGTGCCCAGATCTCTCACCACTGATTTTGTGCCTAGGGTATTGCTATTGATGATGTAGTTTTCTGGAACATCACCCTTGCTAAAGGGGATGATGATGCATTTTTTTGCATTAAGTTTAAGATCATAACTTTGGCACCAATCATTATTCTGCGTAAGACCTGCTTGCAAGATGTTGACATCACTAGAGGCTTCAATGATTGTTTCTAGTTTGCAGTCATCCGAAAACTTTGTCAGCCACAGGCCTTTAGTTTTAGCTTGTACTTCAGAGAAGTAGATTCTGAACAGTAGGGTTCCAGAATCAATCCCTGTGGAATATCACTAGTTACAGGTCTGTTGGAGGAGTCCACTATTTTGACTGTATGAGTTCTATCACGGAGTCAGTTTGCAACCCACATGACAATATATGGGTTGATACCCAGATGGGTGAGTTTATCAATGATGCCTGAGTGGGGGATTGTGTGAAAGGCCTTGGCTGAGTCTAGGTAGGCCGTATGAACAGATTTGCCCTCGTCTAGGGCTTTGGTGACTGTCTTGAAGACATCAAGTTTAACAGGCATGACCTCCCCTGACAAAGCCAGACTGGGTGGGGTCGAGTGTGTGGAGATTTCCTGTATCTTTGTTAATAAGGTTCATGATGAGTCATTCCATGGCCTTGCAGATATGGCTGGTCAAGCTAATGGGTCTGTAGTTCCTGGGGTCCGTGGATGCACCTCCTTTGTGCAAAGGGATGACGGTAGCTGTTTTCCATTCCACTGGGACAAAGCCAGTACTTAGGCTGTGATTGAAAAATGTGCCCAATGGTGATGCTAATTCCTGTTTTAACCCATGTAGAACACAGTACCAGGATGTTGTCTGGTGTCATAAAGGCTGTGTTTTTGACCTTGAAGAGGAAGTTTAAGACCTGCTCTTCAGCTGTACAGTTTAAACCCCACATGTAGCACTACAGTACTCAGATTTGACCACAAATGCAGTACCAGCTTTTAAAAGCCAGTATTACATTAAAAAGAGATGAGGATTAGTTGATCATGCCCCCAACACTTTGTGCCCAGGGCTATTGCCTCTCTTGCCCTGTTCTAGCTATGCTACTGCCTGAAATTCTAACCTTCCCTAAATTAAATTGGAGCAAGTCTTGGATTCCCTATCCAAAGCTAAGAAGAATTCACCTCTGGGACATGACAACATATCAGGTTGCATTCTCATCAGTGTCAAGTATGCTCTATAAGAGCCCCTACTTAAACTGGTTTTGACCTCCTTAACAAGAGCTGTAAGTTCAACTATAGGTACAAAAAACTTGAAGATTTTATTTACGGCTAGACAAATTATGGTCCATGTGACTGCTTGCCTAGTGTTGTACCCGTGTTTGTAAGTAAGTCCTTGGCATTATGGCATATGGTCAGGGCTAAGTCTGTAAAAGGGATGTTTTGCAACAATAGGAAATTACATATCTGCCTTCTGATAGTCTTTGCGAGAAATGAAATTGTCAGAACAAGCATTAACTATTAACATTTTTTGTATGAAATATAACCTCACTTCATTCAGATGTATAGAACATGTTACCCCTAAACTAACTTTACAAAATATGCTAGAGGTGAGTAAATCCATGAGGATTCCTGTTGGTCCCTCTATCATGAACTGGAATGGGATGAGGTTTGTGAAACAGTATTATAATTCCTACCATATTCAGGCATATTGAAAACAAATTACTTACATCTTAGTTTTAATAGACTGAGAAATGTTCCTAATGCCACACAAAAAAAGTCTGTATGATCAGTTGTTAAGTGCTGCTTTTCTGTTTTGAAAGCAAATATCAGATAAGCTATACCCTGCCTTTTTACTGAAATTCAGAAGCACACAGATACAACTAAAATTGCATTGCATTAACATTTATTTCAGTCTCATACCATGGCACAGTAGCCAGCCAAAGTTATGAGCATATATTGAAGAACAAGAAGTGTTTTATGTGATAAGCAAGCATGAACCTGCTCTATAAGCTTGTGCTTGAAGTGTGCAGCCATTTTTAATAGAGCTGGGGGATGACTGATTTAAACTGACTATGTCATTAAAAGTATGTTTCCTCTCTGATGTGGGAAGGAGTGAAGCAATATGCCAGCATCATGGGCAAAGACATTGATGACAGGACTTACTCATGTGACTAATTCAGGAAGTCGTATCTCTCAACTTCGTTTCAAGGATCAGGCACATAAGTTAAAACAAATGGAAACAAAGGCCCAAATTCAGCAACACAGTTTTAGTAGTTGTATTATGCATTTGGAATGCAGAAAAACTCAATGGATTTGTATTAGAAGGCATTTTCTGACAAAATGAAAGTATAGAGCATTACTGTTGCACATTTTTTAACTAGCCATCACTGTTCTGTTACAAAAGTAAGATGCAAGGGTAAAGTGCAGAAGTACATAGAGATACACATACATTTATATGTGAAAGGTCTATAAAACTGAGGGGAGAGCTTGCAGATGGCATTTCTAAAGTGGAGTGTGTGTGTATGTGTGTGTGTGTGGGGGGGTGCAGTGAGAGTAAGCTTTTTTTAATGGCAAAAAAACAGAAAACTAATCTGGGGTCAATTGACACAACAATAACTCTCAGCTAATATGATTTAGGCACAATGCTGAAGGATATCAAGATAGAAATACATTTATGTGTTAAAGCTCTAAAAACTCCACCTTGGTTGATTTTTTGAGGGAGAAGCTTGCTGCTGGCGGTCCTAATGTGTAGTGTGTGTGTGTGTGTGTGTGTGTGTGTGTGTGTGTGTGTGTGTATGTGTGTGTGTGTGTGTGTGTGTGTGTGTGTGTGTGTGTGTGTGTGTGTGTGTGTATGCACTCGTGTGTATATATGTGTGATAATGTGTGTGTGTATATATATATATATATATATATATATATATATATATATATATATATATGTGTGTGTGTGTGTATGTGTGTGCGCGTGTATGTGCGAGTACACACACATGTATTGGGTGTGGGGGGCAATGACTACGATCTTTGTTTTTTTTTTTTTTTTGTTCTTAGGCTAAAAAAACACAATCATACCCACAACTGCTATGATTTAGGTTTACCATTATGATGTTTGCCCTTACTGCAAGTTTTGCTTCTTGATTTACAGATTTTTTTTCATAAATTTAAACATGTTATAGGTTTACAAATTATGAAATAATTCATCTTGCTTAAAACTTGTTACATGGATTCTAGTATCTGAAGACTTATGAAAAATAAGAATGTGCTGCAAAAATAAGAAAGTGCCGCTGTTTCTGATACTTTGCTATGATTTTTAAATGTTACTTCTATGTTTTCAATGCTCAAAGTCTGTGAGATATAGATACAACTTGAGCTAAGAAGATTGTGAATATCTGTAACCCAACCTCTGCAGCCATTTCCGGTCTTGAATGTTATAAATACTGAAATGCTGAGACCTAACAGATCTGGACAGCATTGATTAATATAATGTATGCATGTATCTCAGCTTACTAAACCTTGGTATCTGCTTTGGTATGTTTTAACATAGCCCTAGAAAATACAACAGCTGTTGGGACTGTTTGTTTGGGATTTGGCTGGGAGTCTGATGAGAGCTGGCTTTATTTCAGACAAGTGGAAGTTTCCTTTGTTGCTTAAGGCACATCATAAATATCTCCACATATTCAAGCCATCCCTTTTTTCTGTGGATAAGTGCTATGGATCTTAAAGCCTGACAATTTGCAATGCATTTACATAGGAAAGGATAAAGATAAATAAGCCTACCTCATAAATGTCTTCACATAGTCAAGTCGTGACTTTTCTGTGTTTCCAGTGGACCCTGCAGCCTGAAGATTTGCAATGTATTTACATAGGCAATGGCTGAAGATAAAAATAAGCCTCACCGTACTATGCAGCTAACAACTGCTGAAAAACATTTCTAAAAATAGTGTGTTGTCAGCTCAATATGCAATCTTCAACCTAGTGAAACCTTTGATTTTTATCATAGTCATTGTACAACATGTAACAAATTGGTAACGCAAATGACTTACTGGTTAGAGGCAGCTATTTATAGCATTCATAGATGATCAGAGATGCCATCATCTTTGGAAGAAAGCCTACAACAAAACTTGGGCTTTTAATACTTATAACAAGATCTTAACTACAGGCATAAATAAAATCTTTTGCACAGATTTTAACTGTTTACTCATAATTGTCTGTGAAAACATATCTGGCAATAGTAAGAACTTTTTCTGAAGCCAGGACACTGCACAACCTTCATTTTATATGCTGCAAAATATAATACCTATAGCCTTTGAGGTTTATTTTTTTCTTAAATGAACTCCTCAGGATGACCTTGTCTACAACTGCAGCCTACTAATGGTATTTGCTGTACTGTAAAACTGAAGGGAAGTGAAAAATATAATTTAAACTTTGTGTGATAGACTGTCCTGATCTAGGGGGTCTGTTTTATTTAAAACATTTTTAAAAGTGGTAGGGATAGAGGATGAAAAAAGGCACTGTGCTGTCAGACACCCCAGACTGCCTACAAACAGTAACTTTGGGGGCAACAGGAACTTCAATATCCCTTGGTGACGAACAGAGATGCATACAACATAAATAGTTTATCAGGAACATTAATAACATGGACAAGGTTGTGGACATAGTCTAGGAATACAATGAAACAAGGAGGTACAGATATCTCTTTTGAATAAAGACAGATACATCTGTGGCTAACACTTGGAATTTTCTTCTCATATTAATAAGTTATTACTTTCAGTGAGCATACCGGATGTTCAGTGTAGATATTATGCATACCAGCAAGTGTTTACAGACTCCTTCTTTAAAACTGACAACTCAGCTGGTTTCCTGGCCTGGATGCCATGTTACTGAAACAAGAAAAGTTGGGGTATGTATGAGAGTCAGCTATCAGCATGATGCAATCTCATTTCGAATTATTGATGCTTATGAAATGGTTGTGTTGCAGTACTGTGTCTGTACTGGGAAAAAACATGTCAAGACGTTCTTTTCACTTAGGAGCAGTTAAATCAACAAATGATACCAATAGCCTTTAAAAGGTGATAGATGCTAAGAGTAGCTTTCAGCATGGCCTGCATGCACTTTGTATTCCCTGTGATACCTAGCCTGCATGGACTTTGTATTCCCTGTGATACCTAGTGCAAACATAAAAACCAATCAGGGTAATAATGTCTACTTTTTTTCTTGCTCATTTTCTGACATCAGTCTCCTAACAACCCCCAGTTAAATCACTCATTACCCTTATTTTATTTTTGTGACAGCTGGTGACATGCTAGCATAATCATTCACTGAGTGGGACCTCCTTCTCCTGTCTGGGTCTTATTTATTGAACATAAAGGTAAACTACATTAAATGATTTAACAGCTTTAATTAGCAAGCCACGCTTCCATAGAAGCAGCAGTAAACCCAAGCTGTTTTCATGGCTTAGTAACTGATAAGCATCTTTTTTAGATGTTTCCTTGCAGAGGCAGCTAAGTTAACATGAAGTAGAGAGCTCATAACCAATTTGGCTGGAAAATAACCAAATGTTCTTCAGAGTAGAAGTTTAGTTTTAACAATGTATTATGACTTTATTTAATTCCTTATCAACCAGGATATTATGCACCTTTCCTGTGCTTAGAACTCCATGTATTCTTCTTCTTCTTCTTCTTTCGGCTTTTTCCCGGTTAGGGGTCGCCACAGCGGATCACCTTGTCCGCACATTGAATGGCAGTGGAGTTTTACGGTGTCGAGTTGCCAGCCCGGCGCCCAACCTTCCACAGAAGGCACACTCACACACACACCTAGGGCCAATTTAGAGTGTCCAATCCACCTGCAGCATGTCTTTGGGATGTGGGAGGAAACCGGAGCACCCGGAGGAAACCCACGCGACCACAGGGAGGACATGCAGACTCCGCACAGAAGGCACCCCAGCCGAGGATCGAACGCTTAGAACTCCATGTATAAAACTGTATTTTTTTGCAAAGGCAAATCTTTAGGTTATTAATGGCAAACACTGGAATTACCCAGTGTGCTCTGTGTTTCTACATAGCTGTCAGAATGTTACGCCAGCTGTGCACTTTGACAGCTGTTGTCGTCACATTCTGACACTCTGTGGAGACTAGAGGAGTCATGCAGTATGTTTCTGGCCATTTCTGGTTGTTGGCACTTGTCACCAAGCCACCGATAAGAATCCTGTGTTGCCCCACATGAGTTTTGAGGAAGCCATACTTTAATGAATGACTAATTATTTGGCAGTTGGTAACAAACCTGTTCTAAAGCTCTAAAATGATCAAATTCCCAAACATTTTATTATGTTTATAATTGTACTGTGAGCACACAGTGCCCTGTCTTGTCTTCCATTACCTGATGTATGAAACTGCGAATGTGTGTATTGTGATGGGATTTAATTATTTGCACTTTTTAGTTCAGCTTGTCTGGCTATGATGTCGACCTTTTAAACAACTGTTGAGTGTCACAGTGGTCCTCTGCAAGTAGTCAAGAGGTACTCAGTACTTTCAACCACAAAAAGGTGCAGTGCGTTGGCAAACTAAAACTGGTAACCAAAAAAACCAAGCATGGACAGGAAGACGGCAATACAATTTATTGAAGAAACAATTAAGCGCTTTTGTCCCTCTCACAGGGGACTTCATCAGAATACATATAAAAACCCATAAAATGATTTTCCACCATTTTATCGCTTGGAGAGAATAGCAAACAGAAATACAGTGAGGAAATACATGGCCCCCAGTTATGCACCTCAAATTCAGAGGGAGTGTGTTACGTGGGGGAGAGAGATAAACAAACACTAACCAATACTAATGGCCAGATCTTACAATGTTACCAAGGATTTAAAATGTATAAGTATCCTCATACTAATATAACTAATGATTTTTTTTCTCCCTGTTTTCCAAGGGGTATTTAAATTTATACCCACTAATATACCGAATATTGCTGATAGTCTGATTGACCTTAAGACCTACACTAGGAAATTGAATTTAGGTATACTGTTTGCCCACAATAAAGGTGAGTCCAACAACAGCGGTCATCACCCCCAAAGGGTGTTAAAGAGAAAAAGTGTTTTTAATCCTCCCCTCCACCCACTAGTTGGTGTATTTGAGAAAGCTGTAACTGAAGATATGTACAAACTTCATTTAAATTTAACTAAGGAAGAGCATATGTACAAACGGTGGGCAGATAGGAACAAATTTCATTTAAATTTAACTAAGGAAGAGAATTTGTTAATGGGTCGGCTATGGGGAGATAATTCTGTGCAAATTATGACACCTGACAAAGGGGAGGGGTAGTGGTGTTCAGTTCAGAAGTCTACTCGAATGTTATGTAAAACATGTTATTTAAAAAAAGACCAATACATTCAGGTTTCTAGAAACCAAATTAACATCAGTTACAGCCGCATAAACTCAAATCTGGAGGAGTATGTTCTTGACCAACGGATTAGGTCTGACACTTTTGAGTTTCTTATGAACAATCACCCTTGTGTTCTGACTATTTTTGGGATTCCAAAAGTCCACAAGTGTATTATGGAACCACCTTTTAGACCAATAGTGGCAGCTAGTGGTTCTAAAACCCATTCAATGGCTATATTTGGGAACAGAATAGACAAACATGGAGTAGAATCCACCCCACACTTAAAAACTCTTGGAAATTTTTGGGTATGTTAAAAAATTATATTTGGTCTAAAGAACTAATGTTTTTAACAATTGATGTAAAAGATATTTTTTTCCTCAATTCCCAAAAATGAAGGGATGGAACTTTTTGAGGAAACATTGTTTTCTGCGTTACTTCTAAAACATGAACAAATTCAATTGGTTTGTGAATTGATGGGTCTGATTTTGGACAAAAACTATATATTTTTTGAAGGCCACTATTTCCAGCAGGTCAGAGGCATAGCTATGGGTGCAGCCTGTGCCCCTACATACTCCAATATTGTGCTTCTGGGGTGGGGACTTAGACATGTTCTTGGTAGTGCTTTTGAGAAGAATATACAGTTATATATCAGATACTTGGATGACATCTTTATTTTATGGAAGGGCAGTATAGACACTATATATACATTTATTGATTATTTGAACACAACAGGATACTTGGCCTTCACCTATCAATTTAGTGCAAGCAAGATACATTATTTAGATACCACTATTTCACATACCCACAAAGGTTTTACATCAAACATATATAGAAAAAGTACATTTTGCAACTCTTATTTACATTTTTCCAGTAATCATCCCCTGTCTCAAAAAAATAACTTAATTAAGGGACAAGCAATATGGATTGCATGTATGACATCACATTTTGGTGATGTTAAGGATGAATTATTTAAATTAAGGGCATGCTCTTTGAGAGGGGCTACCCGAAAAAGATGGTGGATGAAATTATTGAAGGTGTTTATAAAGAATGGGCAAAAATGTACAAAGCACTGTTGGGTGTGGGACTTCCCAAAGTGGATGACCCTGGTTTCCGTGCCACCCCGACCAACTACGAAAATGCTTGTATTATTTAATACAGTCTTGTTTCGGGGGAAGTAAAGAACATAATCAACAAAAAACGGAATATATTTAGAGTGAACAGTGATGTGAAAAAGGCGGTGGGGGAAAAGCCGATATTTATCAGTAAAGTGGGTAGTAACATAAAAAAATTACTGGAAAACAAAAGTAATAAAAATTTAGACAAAGGGTTGGTACTAGACCCTCTGGAAGTTGTGGCCAATGTTCCTGCATTATTAAAAATAGTAGTATTATTTTGGACAATTTAACAAGAACTAAATACTGCCAGGGTAGTTTATCTGGCCAAGTGTGAAACATGCAGTGGATTCTAGGTTGGAAAAACTGAAAGGGCTTTTAAGAGTAGAATTTATGAGCACAATTATGATATTCAAACTAAAAAAGAAACTAAAGCTTTATAGAGGCATTCTATAATTTGTCAAAGATTTGTGAGGTTTAGTTTTGGTATTTTAGAAACACAACATGGACTCAAGGGGGGAGACTGGAAAAAAACTTTTAAGTAAAAGGGAGTTACAATGGCAGCTGAGGTTGGCTGCAATTTTCCACCTGGACTAAATGATTCTGTCTCATTAATGCCAGCTCTCAAAGAAAGAACTGACAGGTTATAAGGTTTTTATAACAAAGTGTTATCTTGATTGAATGAGTACCAACATTAATTCACCTTCAAATAAAATTTATTAGCGAAAAGCCAAAATTACCTTTCAAACTACCAACAACCAGTAGTCAAATATAAAGGACAGATTTTTACGGTTATATATATGATCATGCATTTTATAAAAAAATTTTTCAGATAATATTTTGTATGTATGTATTGGGTTTGAAACCATGTGATGATGATGAATTTTAACTGGCCTATTTGGAACCAACCATGTTCATTGCTTGGCTATGTAAACATTTTATCTTTTTTTATATTTATTCTGATGAGGTCCCCTGTGAGAGGGACAAAAATGCTTATTATACAATGCCTCCTCTAAAACTTGCACGCTGATTGGCCAGCCCAACCAGCGTGCCCGTTGTAAACCCCTCAATATACTAACGGAAAAAGGTCTGGTCGCCCGGACTTTTTCCATTAGTATAAAACACTGTCTCGCTATGTTAAAAGAGTTTAACATAGCAACACAGGTTTAAAAAAAGCAACGCAGATCTCCGTTGCTTTTTTTAAAGCTGTCTCGCTATGTTAAACTCCTTTAACATAGCGACACAGTGTGTAAAAAGCAACGGAGATCTTGAGATCTCCGTTGCTTTTTTTTAAACCTGTCTCGCTATGTTAAATGAGTTTAACATAGCGAGACAGCTTTAAAATAAGCAACAGAGATCTCCGTTGCTTATTTTAAAGCTGTCTCGCTATGTTAAACCCATTTAACATAGCAAGACAGTAAAAATCAACGGAGATCTTGCGTTCTCCGTTGCTTTTGCCCACAGCTCTGATGTACTGCGTAGGCATGCGCAGTACATCAGAACTGCCGTGGAACACCAGACAGCTGCGGAAGGGCAGCAAAGAGGCATTATACAATGCCATTATTTAAGAAAAGTAATTATTTCTTTTCTTAAATAATGTCATTGTATAATAGCAATAACCCACTTCTGGGTGTGGGTAATGCTGGATTTACCCATGGTTGTCTTTGTTTCGCCCTCGGGACCAAACCACGCCAACCGTGGGTAAATCCAGCATTACCCACACCCAGGCGTGGGTTATTGCTATAATCATTTCTTCAATAAATTTTACTGCTGACTTCTTGTTCGTGCATGTTTTCTTGGTTACCAGGTACTCAGTACTTAATAGGTTTCTCCAGTTGTTTTGATTTTCTTCAGGCTTCATTGACATGCAGCAACACTGAGAAGATTGGCTATAGGGATCAGCTGTTCAGAGGTTAGTTTAATGCTGGAATGACTACAGCACATCATGTTTACTGAACAGGCATTACAACTTGTTAACTCAAGCAAAGATAATTTTTCAGGTTGCTAATTCATCCAGAAGAATGAAGGTGAGTATGGACATTCCCTTTGCTAACAATGATTTCAGTGTCACATAATCCCTTTTAATAATACAGACTGACTTATTGTTGTTTTCAGTGACTTCACATGTTCAGTATATTAGGTATTTCTTGGTATGATACCTTATGTTTACAGCGCTGGTTAGTTATCTGCTGATAATGGAGAGAACCAGATCTCATGTAACAGCATCACTTTGTTGTCTGGACTTGCACCTATACATGTTCTCCATAATTGTTAATCTTTGATTCAGTGGCATACTTTTTGAGAACTTTGAACTATATGCATGAAAACATTCATAAGCAATCACATTTGCTACCTCAATATTTCATTGCCATTTTTTTAACTAAGAAGGCCTGGTACATTACTAGTTCTTCAGTGAAACCAAACTGTTTACTAGTCTTTTAACTGAATAAGGAGCACCTTTCTAAAGTAGAATTTACAGATTAAGTATCAACATACAAATCTGAAGAATGTCTGTCTTCTGTTACTACAGGTGCACATGAAACTTATTCATGGTTTTCAAGCATCACAGGTGCAGTTCCAGTTTGCTTTTCAGTCCCAGCTTCCACAGATATATTGGTGGCTCCTGGTAACAAACACATTGGAACCTCTACACACATCAGAAAAATCATCCCTTTTGTAGGTGTACACACTGGTTTAGCCTCTTAAAATCGTGTTCTTATTTGATTGAAATACCATATTACAGAAGAACCATGACCAATGGCCAGAGTATAAAGCACAGGTTCTGGACAACTTTTTGTTATGCCAGCGATATACGTAAGATCATAAATGTAGTTTTGGGTCTATATTTCGTGATTCAACAGTGAAATGTTTGAACATGTAATAATCAGCCCCTAAATATTGAACAGTCGGAATGTCGAACGGTTCAATGGAGATCTCCGTACTGTGCGGACATGGAAGTTTTCCATTGTCTGCACTTTAGTGTGATCTCGGAGTTGGTATATTTAAGTAGTGGGGCGTTTGGGGGGTGCAGGGGGGCTTGTCCCCCTGCTTAGAGCGTTTTAATGGTTTGTTTGGGTGTTTTTTTTTTTTTTTTGCCATTCGACATTACGGCGTTTTGATATTTTGGGGTTGATTATTACGTGTTCAAACATTTCACTGTTTGATCACATAATATAAATGTGTAGTTTCACCTATAAACTTCATGACCAGATGCAAATCTAAACTTTGTATAATCATGATAATCTAAAAAAATGAATAAACAAAAATGACAAAGGTAGCAGTAAAATAGCATTTATTATTAATAAATGCTATTTTAATGTTGCTACCTTTGTTTTTTTATATAAATTTATATTTGTCAGCAGTCTGTTTCAGAGCTCACTGCTTTTAAATATTTGCTTTCAAATCATATAAAAGATCACAGCTTTCCTGATGTTAAGTATGTATGCTAGAAATGCATTTGTTGTCATCTGAGGGGTAATTTGGAAACTGAAAATAACAGTTTCAATACTTTTTCACATGTGCAGCTTTAATTTTCCTCATCTATTCCTTCAAACTCTGCATAGGCCTCTCTGACAGGTCATTAGATGAAGTATGAAATTGCACTGTACTAGCAAGATGAATTCTACTTCTTTTCATAAAGTTTGCAGAAGATTCCCCATTAGCAAAACAAAATCCATCATTGGACACCAGTATTTCTGTAATATTGTGTATAAGACAAAAATAACCACAGAAAACATTAGGATACATTTTACATTGGGATTCAGACAGATGTAAAAAGTCACTTTCAGCAAGTGTCAGTACCATGAAATAAAGTTGTTGAAAGCCATTTTTAGTAAAAATGGAGTCTGCACATTTTGCCACTGCTTTGTGACCAAGGAGTTCATAAATATAAAATCCTGGACGTGGGGGGGGGGGGGGGGCTCACCTCCCATGGAAAATGGGGTGCAGAAGCTTGTCCTTTGGAAAAAAAAAAAAAACACCTTTGAGGTTCAGTGCAAGGAGCTTTTAGTGGTATCATCAGTCATGGAAAGTTCCTTCAGTCAGCTGACATGAAGAATCCATTACATTATTCATAGTACCGGTTCACTGAGAAACAACAAAGAGTACCAGGCAAGGATATTCAACAGGCAAGGATGATCAACAAGATCTGCCTGTCCCTGTGCAGACAGAGACATTGCTTAAACAACTAGAGGAAACGGGTCTTAAATATATAATCTTGTTATGGCACAACCTGTTTCTGGATAAAAGTATACAGGAAGGACATATTCCGAGGGATTTGCATGTTAAAAAGGAGAGTGACAGTATTTTTAACGAACTGAAGGAAATGATTAATGATATTGTACTGAACATTTTGAGAATGCTAATTAAACATAACAAATCCCCTATGGAGGAGGTGAAGGAAAAGAGTCACACTTTAACCTCTAAGATTTTAAACATCCATAATATGAGTGACTGTGGCATAAATAAATAGAACTTTTTTTTTCTGATACCAAAATGTTTGCAAATAAAGTTTAAGCAGAGAAAAATAAAAGAAATTAGTTTTTAGCAGAAGGGACTATGAGGTCAGTATGGTGGACATCAGCATTGAACAGCTTGCTTTACCAACCCACTGAGCTGGAGGAGGAGGATTTTTTTGAAAAAAAAAAAAACTCCAGGACCAATGAAAGTACACAGATCCTTGAGGCTGGTAGCCAAACGACAAAAATAGAAGCAGTCTTTGAAAGAACACAAGTGTTTACACAGAGAATAGGACAAGGGGAAAAAGCAAGAATGAAGGTAGATCATGATGAAGAAAGAAGGTTTCCAGCAATTTTCAATTACAGACATCAGGGTTACAATAAAGGAGGAAATTCCAGATATTTAAGACTAGGTCTGAGGATAAGCACAATCTGTTACAGCTGCAGTTATAAGCAGATTTGCCAGTATACATCAAATGGAAGAAACCGACAATGGAATTGGGATTGAAGGATATAATTAGAAAGTGTAAGGTAATAATCTTTTCATCCAAGTCTCTGACTAATATGACTGAAAAGGAAGTTGGATTCTTAAAAAAGGTTTTACTTTCATTCCAAGCAGAAGGCCTAATTTATTTTGAGCTTTATAGTTCTTAATACTGTTAACAAGATAATGAAATTTGGATGTAAAAACGAATACTATTTCTAATACTAGCATTTAAGAACGCAATACTAGAAAACCAAATATGTACGATCTAGCTTGATAGACTACAACAGAAACTTTTGAAACCGTCTGTGAGGGGCAGGCAAGAAAACTGTTATCACAAATGACTAAATGAAGGTTTTGTGATTTAACTCAACAGGAAAGGACTATGTTAACTTCCTTGTGGGTGGCAAAATATTAGTTTTATGGAAGGTGACTGGGGAGTGATGGCAGTCATGGACTGAAACTAATATGTACATCGTATGATAAAAACGTGGTTAAAAATGATAGCTTTACTGAATCTACAAGGTATGAAATGTTGAGATGGTATAATCATATAAATGTTGTTTAAAATGAAGAAGATATTTACAAATTTTGTTTTGTCTCAGTCTAGCATCCAATAATGTTTGGCATAATAAAAGGTGCAAATAGATGGTCTTGTTTCCTCATTTAGACAGATTATTTCTGCCAGTGACTGAAAAACCAAACTCTTGGCTATGGTAGATTAGGAAAAGTTGCATCTACTATTAAACAGGATGACCTTCTTTATAAAGGATTCATCAGATTTTATCAGCAGTTTAAGTAATGTTTACTATGAGAAGGATTGGTATATGATCACTTTTGATATTAAATCCCTATACACTGTGATGCCAAAGAAACAGCGTTTGTCTAAAGTAAAAAAAAAAAATATTTTGGATAATTGGTGATTGGATGTGGCTAATGTGAATATGACTGATGGCCTACTTTTATTAATTTTGGAAAATTATTATCTGTTTTAAGAAAAGTTTTTAAACAAGTGGAGGGGTAGCTATGCGGGTTCTAATGGCTGCAACATCTGCTAACTTGTTTGCATCAGACTGAGGGTCCAGGTATGTTTATTTCCAAAGTATAGTTAGTACATAGTATTTATTTTGAGTTTTATTAATGGTGTTTATATTATAGAAGGGCAATGAGAAACTGCTTGATGGAATATACGGAGATTATTAACAAAAGCACTACTTAGTTGAGATATATTCTTGGATGTGAAGATTTATAAGGATTTGAAAGGAAAATTTTGGTGCTATATTATATAGAAAGGATTGCTACAGTGACAGTTTGTTACACTGGCAGACTGAACACCAGTTAATATGAAAACTAATGTTATTAAAATTCAGGTAGTCGAAGAAAGTAGATTAACTACAAATGTAGTAGGACCTTCAAATTATTTACCATGGACAAGATATATACACGGTCAGAACAGCTTCAGTTAGCAAGTCTTAATATTTTAGTTTTGTTAGAATTGCTGATGCTGGTAGAATTATGCCAGTGTGTACAAGAGTTCAGATTATTACAGAGCCTATTGTGAGAAGAATGACAAGTCAGCTAATCTTCTGAAGAGACTAAGTGGAAAATAAACAAAAAATAGGACTGTAAGAATTCCTCTAAGGAAACTTCACAGAGGAAAGATACTATGGTAAAAGTAAAACATCTAAACTGGGGGGGAATCATTTCAGATTTGCTTGGTTGGCCCTTAGCCATAATAAGGGGGCATGAGGAAAAAGAAGGGAAGGTGGAAGAAGACTTCAAGCTGTATAATGGCCATAGCTCCATCTCAATACAATACAATATTGTATTTGTACAGAAATAAAATTAATATAATCCATGCAATTACATGAGCACTTAATACCAAAAGGCAATGCTGAGAAGAGGGACTACACAACTGGTCGTGTCAGGAGATGATAATTCTAGTAGAGCTCTATACCATTAACAACTAACCAGGGAAACCCCATTAGCAACATAATGTCCCCAAAGAGAGACAGACTTAAATTAAGAGAAGGGAACCATAAAATCAATCCATCATTTAAGGACACTGGTAGTCAGTTCATTAAATTAATGCCATTGCCTCTGGAATTCTGTCAGAAGATTTCCTTCAACAAGTGGAGTTTCAGACACATGCAAATTAAATAATACTGAATCACAGAAGATAGGTAAACAAATCAGATATTGTATAGATCATTTCTTAGATAATTAAATAACGACCTTCAGATTACAAAGTTAACTTAATGAAGACAACTTCTGGATTTTGATGTGGGGAAAAGAGAGAAGAGGGATAAGTTGATAAATAAAAAGAGAAAGGGGAGAAATAACAGTAAACTCAAAAGAAATGTAACTAAAAAGGAAAAGGGTGAAGAGGAAAGGAAAGTATAAAGTTAGAACTGTGTATATATTGGAGAAAATTGAGCTAGAAGGAAGGATAGGCCACGGAATCAGTAGGCCTTGAGGGAATTATACCACAGCAATGCAGCAGCACTGGCAAGTAAATCTGAACTTGAATGTAAATGTATAAGTACAAATGAATAATCAAGTTTAGGAACCATGCAACTTATTAACAATGTAAAATAGTATGTACAAATCTACAAGTATTCACATCAAACAATGTTTCATCAAATATCAAGATGCAAATAGAACAGTAGCTGACTGATGTGTATGAAGCAGTCATTGTGCTTGTATACAAAACTATTCAGACAAAAAATAAAAGTGTATGAAACATAATTACAAGGATATAACAGCATTATTTTATAAAATAATACAAACACGTGAATTACAAACTGATAATCGAAAACATATACAATAGGGTGAAAGCTGGGGGAACAAAGGCATCCTTTAAAAAGCAGCCTTTAAACATTCATTATCACCTTTATAGTGGCTGGACATTTTTTTTCAGAAGTGGTTTTATGCTAGCTGCTACATTTAAACCTGTCTGTTTATCTGTTCTGAGCATAGTAATCCATCTATATTTTTTTATATTTTCTAGGTCTAGATTCTGATCACATGTTTGTGAAAAATCACATACTTCTAATACCCTAAAGGCAAAAGTATGTGCTGGACAAACCTCAGAAATATGACTAACCAGGACATTACTTAATAAATTTCTTCAAGTCTCTTAGTAATGTTCTGATATGCTGTCTTTAAAATGCCTCAGAGAAGTACCCACATAAAAGGTAATTACATATTTTACATCCCGCCAAGTATTACTAGATCTACTGGCTCATGGAGCATATCTTTACTTGTAGCTGGAAGTGTAAATGCAGCATCTGTTTTAATTTCTTTACAAAACATTTAGTTAAAACAAGGATATGCATTTATTTTGTAAGTTTCTTGTTCATTAATAACTTTAGGTCTGTTCTTATAGCAAAATACATTTTAAAGTTGCTGGATGGCAATTATGGTTTCTTGGGGATATATTAGTTTATACTTTTTGTACTTTACAGCTGCAGAGTGACACAATGGATAGTGTTCTTGCCTCACAGCCAGAGGTTCCTCAGTTTGATTCTCAGGTGAGGTGCCTTCTGTGTGGAATATGCATGTCCTCCCTGTGTTTACCTGGGTTTCCACCAGGTGCTTTGGTTTTCTCTCACCTTCCAAAGATGTGAAGTAGGTGGATTGGACACTCTAAATTGGCCATAGGTGTAAGTGTGGTGTGGATGAATTACAGCAGCAGGGCTAGCCATCCATTGATGTAAACAATGGCTCTAGTTGATTGTTAGTATTGCAATGACACCATAATCCCATGTCCAAAAATGAGAAAAGGGGGTTGCGGATGGATGGATATTACTTTTATTTCAGAAGAACTTATAAGAATAGACAAATGCATTTCAATACATTTGCTACTTGCCTAGAATATCTACTTTATGTGGCTATATTTCACAATGAATGCATAGCATTGCTTCTACTAATTTGTACTTTTAGGTTTCTTTATATTCTTCTTTTCACAAAATATTCCATTTTTCATTTCAAGTAACATTTCTTTATTATAGTCCCTTTTTCAGATTCATTCCTTCTGATGGCATATCTAATGGAAAAGTTAATGTGTATTTGAATAAGCTATTAAATACATATCATTTGCTAGATGTCTGCTCAGTAAAGAGAAAAAATCATGCATATACAGAAAAATGGCATTCATTTTCAGGAACTACCTATTATACTGGTTAAGGATACGGCAGCAAAATGTGCTTACAGAAAAATAACAGTATCTAAAAGCCACTATTCATGGAATTAAAACACAGGTACCCTTTCAGAGATAAAACCTTTCAAAAAACAATTATTTTAAACTAGTATTTGGCAATTAAAACATCAGATCCATTTTTATGACTGATTCTCTTGAATAGTTAATGTTTTCAAATACTGAAAAAGAAAGGGAAACTTATTGAATTAAAGCTAGTATGTGAAGAAGCATTGTTTCAAAGAAAATGTGGGGACTGCACAAAGCAGCTTTCTGATAAGATTGCAGAGTCAAAACAGTGGCAGAATTCTGGAATATCTCAGATAAATGAAGGACGGCTATTTCTTAGGCGGATGGTGGGCTAGGCTGACAGCTATCTACCATCTGCTGCTTATCCTGCAGGCAGGGGAATGGTCAAAGTAAGTGTTCCAGGCAGTACTTATCAGGCATCAGAAATTGTATTTCTGCTGTCAAAATGTAATGATTATTAGATTTTCTGAAATTTTCTCTTAGGTGAGAGCTTGCTTTTAAGCAGGCTCCTCAGAGACAACTTCAGCTAGTGTCTGATGGTAGGTGAGAATAATGTATTCTGTAATCATAACATTTGGGGGCTTGCATATCTCTTGCCAGTGCACGTTGTGAAGTCATATGATATTACTGGGAGAGCATCCTCAACCCCTGCACTCTCCATTTTGTTTTTGCCACTTGCACAGTTTCATCTTCAATGCGGTGCACCTCTTAGGAAAGTTTCCATTTTTCATTGCCAAAAAACACTTTGGACATTTCAGTGTTTCTGCATTCACTGCATCACCAACCGGGGCACATTTCAGCATCACCTCTATAGTCTATAAAAATTGCATAACAGGAAGGTGGGCTACAAACTGTCAGGGCTTCATCCTGGCATTCAAATGTACAGGGTATGAAAAGTTGGAGACCTGCATGACTACTTACAAGATGATAGCATTGGAAGGTAGCCAATGTAGGATTTAGCAAGATGGTCTGTTGCAAACTTCCAGACAGGAACTGGAACAGAGGGAGATGCTAAAAGATTAAGAGGCTTAGGATTAGCCTATATGTCTACAAATCTATCCATGAGATGAACTCTCCGTCTTGTACAATGTATACTTTTCCTCAGTCAGCTAGAAGTTATGTTTGCTCATATCATCAGACTATAATGCTGGGGGGGGGGGGGTTTGAAAAGGCTCCTTCTTGGCAACCACCTTTAATTGTAAGTCATGGGGTTTTTACACTGGCCAGCCAATGCTTTATTGATTGAAGCAGCACTGAGAATGACTTGCTTGTGTGGAACAAACTACTGAATCCACTGCTGACAACTTAGTTGGCTTATAGAGTCCTTATAGAGTCCTCCTTTCATGTTCTCCAAGCAGAAGTAGGTTCATTGATCAGATATGAATAAATTTTATGGCTTTTCAAATGCCAGCTGGGCCTGTGGGCATTCTCGCCATGTTGAGTATTCACTATTCATGCACTTCATAAAAAATTGATGGGAGTTTTTCATTCAGGTGCTGACCTCTCATATCTCACTACTAACTCCCTGATCCACCTCCCATTATTTTGATGGCATTTGTCAGGCATGATCTACCTGCCTTTGGCTTATGTTTTGCTCTCTGTGCTAAATGAATGACACTACCATCTGCAGGAACTGGGGCAGGATAATACCTTCCTTCCCCTTTGAATGACCCCCTAGAAAGTCATTCTCATGATACTAAAACCCTGTCTTAGAGAAAATTATAATGAAACTTCTCCTCTCCATACCTCCTCCGATGACTCTCTGCTTTGAAGAAACTTTCAGGATCATGATGCTATCTCTGGACTCACACATAGTGTATCTACTTCCTCTCCAAAAAGGGCTGAAACAGTAACTGAAAAAAAAGGATGAGGAATCCAATCTCACCTTCCCAGTGGAACCTGTCCGTAAGGATGCTGCGTATACAGCCTAGAAACACTCATTCTACAGCCTCTTCTGCTAAGAAGGCTGATATCCTGGAGCAAAGAGAAACAATAGTCTAAGTAAGCATCCTATGGGAGATTTCTGCATAATCCATGACATCCAGCAGAGATCCTAGACATCACAATATATTTTTGCTTTGCCATCAGATAAGGGGACCAAGCCACTGTATAGGGTTGGGTAGGGGTTCTTTATCTTTTGCCATATCAGGGCCCCCAGTTATCTATTTCACCTGTTTCATTTCAGTCATTGTGGACCATGCTGTGGAGAGGCCGGCTAACTTTCCTAATTCTGAGGTCATGCAGACTGGAGAACAGCCTCATGATTGGTTAATCAGTGAGCTCCAACACAGTCTGATGTCATTTTGACTGCACTGATTCTGTAGCTAGTAAAGCACTTGGGATGCATATATTGCAAATGGCTTTTCTTTAATGATGAGCTGGGACAAGCCATACATAGTGCCCCTAATGAAGACAAGTAATTTCTGCTCATGTTGAAACAGGTAATAATGCCATGGAAGGTCTTTACGATACCTAGTCAGACTCCTGCACTTCGCTTAGAATATCTCATTTTCAAATGGAGAAGAATCGTATTGCAGAATGAAACAGTCTACTAATTTCATGTGATTGTGCATCTACCAGTTCATAATGCAGTGTTTCCAAGAAGACAGGTTTTACACGTGATTATAGGAAATATGAGGCAATTGCGTCACAAGAATACTTACTTATTTATTTATATATTTATTTATTTGCAGTTTGTTAACCGGGAAAGTCCACTGGGCTATACAGAGTCTGTTTTCGGTGGAGGCCTGGGGAGAAAAGCTCCTTAGTACAATAAAGAACACAATCACACAAGTACAATAAAGAACACAACCAGACAATAATCATATACAATGATAGTATGCTGTTATCTAACATATTGGTTTACAAAGTTAAAAGTTAAAAACACTCTTAGCAACTTAGTGTCAGAGAAATAGTAGTCATACAGATTACAAAATTATTTAGAGATAATTATTGTATAGAGGATTTTTAGATAAAACACAGCATAGAAAGTAGGAAGAGGATATATCAGTAGAGCTAAATAGTCAAGGAGGCTGAGCACAGGTACGGTTCCTGGCAGAAGATAGGAAAGAGTATAGAGAAGTTTTGGAGTGGGTAAGATTTGCTAATGGTAGAGCCATTTATGCCTTGCCAATATACACTTCAGTAATTCTGACTACCTCTATGAATTGTTTGCATCAAGCTGGATCTTTATCATTGCCCCACCCTGAAACACAGTTACAAAGGACAGAAGTTGATTACGAGGAGGCCCATACCTCCTTCTGAGTGACCAATATATAATCTTGGAATACACTGTTTTTTACACATAATTTAATAAGTGTGAAGCATTTTTCTTGTTTTTCTTGTCTATATTATCCAGTGCTGGTTGGGACCAGTTAATCACACCAAAGGTTTAACTCATTACATACAAGTGATTCCTCCAGGTGTTTATGGAGTTACATCCTACTGACACCTCTAGGCATCAAATATTGCTTGTTCATATTTGCATTAATAACTCCAAAACCATGCTATATACAAAGTATTAAAAGATTTCATCTTAAGCTTACACAATGGCAAACATAACTGTATTGATATATGACCTCTGACTAGTGCAGGTAAAGATATTACTTGTTATTCATATAATAGTTATTAATATTGTCATAAATTTCATGTTTTTCAAAATATCTCAACAACGATTAATACAGACAGAACTGGTTAGCCTCTTACGAAAGCACTCAGCTGGATGATACATTGTAAGTTGTTTACAAAATGTAGCAAACGTGATAGTTACTGTGTTTACTGTGACTAACAAAATCAGTTTAAGACCTAGAACCTAAAGAATACTACCGCTATAAAACATTTTGTGCTAAAGAGTTTGCCATTTACACTTCTTCAGTAACTTCTATGGTTCAAAGATATGAACATTTGTTTGAAATGTGAGGATATCATTTTATTCTATCAAAAAGCTTAAGCTCTGCCCATTGGATTTCACATTGCAAGCTTGCAGAGTTGCATTGGAGGGAATGCGTTAAGTTAGAACAAGAAGAGCAAACTGATTTTTGACTTTATTCCTAGATGTCAAGTAAACTTTCAATATTAGATTTGGTCTTCTTAAGTATCCATCACTGAGATTTGTTCTCGTTTGTTCATGTTTTATTCCTGACTCTTCATCTAGTCCCAAACATTTATACACTACTCCCGGTCAAGTTCCTTTGTATCACATTTCTGTCCCATATTGACATTTTCTCAGTGTAGCAGCTTTGCTTTTATAAATGTTGCTTTTGCACACTTATGAAGACCAAATATCATTCTTAAAACATCTGAGAAAGTTTTAACCATTTGCAGTTGTGGTTTCATATCCTCATCTGTTAAACTATACAGTTTTAAATCATCTAACACAGTAGATGAGATATCTCTAAACAAGGGTGGTTTATGGGAGTTAAGCTGTAAGCAGAGCCTACTGTACTGAGTAAAGAGTTTATAAGATTAAGGGTAAGCCAAAGCAGGCATGGAGAAAAAGAATCACCCTGGAATATTACCCTTTTAATTTTTATCCATGCGATAATAATTTGCCCTTTGTCATGGCCTAGCTGCAAGGTGGTTTGCCACTGTTTCATAGTCAGTACAGTGTAATCAACCAATGTAGTGCTTGTTTTATATATGTGTATGCACTCCATTATCCATGAATATGGGATGCTGTTAAATACTTTTTTGTAATCTACCCATGCCATACTTAGATTCTTCCCATTTTTGAAGCTTTGTTTTTTGGCTTTGTTTAACAATATATTATCATTTGTTCCATGTGACTTTATTTTATTACCTTTTTGTTCTATTGCCTTAACTGATTTTTTTTCTTGATGTCTATAAACTCTGTCTGCATCAATTTAGTTTTATAATTTTTATTTTGTTAGAAGCAGGTTATTGATTTCTAGTTCTTTGGATGGTTTGTGGGTTCATGCTGAAGGAGGAGTACCATTGTTTCCTGTTGTTAATCAGGCTGGTGTCGGTCCAGTGTGTATATAAGTAATGCTTACTTAGGGCTAAATCTTTTGTGTAAAGATGTTAATATCCTTTAGCCAGAGGTTAGGTACTGCATCCAGGTCCAGGGTTTTCCAGTTATCTTAAATTTGTCTCAGTTTGTGTCTGTTACTTCATCCCATTTCATATCCTCTATAATAGAGCTCCTTACTGTTTATTTTAACTTTTCTATCCATTTAACATCTTTGTTATGTTCAACAGCATCGTCATAAATGCTTCTATAAAATGTACAGATTTCTTCCTTTTTGGTGGTGTTTCTCTTACTTTTGCTTTGTTTCCCAATTTGCTATAAAACTCTTTTTGAATTATCAATGAATAACTTATATTTTTATATTTATCTGCATATCTACTAAGTTTTTATGCTGCTGTAGATATGATATGATAAATCCTGGTCATAAGATTTTTTGACAGTCTTTTCCCTTTTCTGTATTCTTAAAAAAATATCAAATGGATAGTCCTGAAAAGGATTGCTAGGAGGCTACAGACCTTAAAACAAATTTTAAGAATTACATTTCCTGCTGATCTAGTCCACTTGGAGCCTCAAAAGAGTAGTTTGGTTATGTTATGTCGATGACTGCTTACCTTCTCTACATAAAGCACAGAAACCATTTATAACTTGAAATCTAGATCATTCATTAATGATGATGGAGGAATACTTTTTGAGGCTCCAAGTGGGCTAAAACAGCAGGAAATTCCATTTCTTAAAGTGCGTAACCTCTTAACAGTCTTTTTCATGGCTATCCATTTGTTATTCTATTGTCTTTTTTCTCCTCTCAGCAAGAAGGAAGAGGTTGGCTAAGCAGGAGTCACACCCACAGGTAAACTGTAGACTCTGGACTTTTCTATATTCTTCTAACAGTGATAATTCTTACCTTAGCTGCTTTAATGTTTTCTCTATTTGATGCTTCCATGGTGACTACTCCACATTTTTGTGGCAAGACTTTATCCATTATTAGTTTAACTGCACAGTAGTATATATTAGTTATTTATTTCACATAAATTTAACATAACCAAAATGCTGCACCAGGGAATCAAGACCCAATAAACGATAATTTTTGCTGTCCAACCAGACCAAAAACATAACACTTATGCCATGAAACAATAAGGTTTAGTGCTTTTGTCTACTTCAACATTTTACATAGACTTTCTCAGAACTATAATGTTCATAGGTTCATAGATTCATAGGTTGGTACTAGGCTATCAGCCCTAGGGCCTATACAAGCCTAGCCATAACAATTCCCTGGATATTTCTTCCCACAATATTTACTTCCCTGGACCCTTATCTAGCAGGGTGACTGACATGCTCCCCGGGTGGAATTTCCTATCTCCCATCCAATCATCAAGGTTCCTTTTGAAGAGGGCCAAGGAGGCACTCTGCTTGATATGTATGGGCAGTCTATTCCAGAGTATGGGGAGTCTCTGGGTCAGGAACTTATCCCTCCAGCATGTTTTGTTCATTGTGATGACAAGGTTTAGATCCCTGGAGCATGTGGCTGTAAGGGATTGGGATTTCTTTAAGTGGAGCATGTCCAACAGCTCAGGGTTTGACATGGCCTTGTATGTTAAGCAGGGATCGCCTCTGAGTAGATGATATGCCACAGAGTATAGCTGGAGTTGTTTTAGACAGTCAGCATAGGGCATCTGCTTTAGGCCTGCGATTCTTTTAGTGAGGTATTTCTGCGGCCTTTCCAGCTGTTGCAGATGTCTTGTGAGGTACATACCAAATGAGGCATTGTACTCTATAATGGGTCTAATGAGGGATGAGTACAGTGGGACAATGACCTCCTTTTTTCTGGATGAAAAGCCCTTAGTGATGAGGTGTGCCACATAGAAGGATTTCCTGACTGTTGTGGCGATGTGGTTATTGAAAGTGAGGCCACTGTCCACCTGTGTCCCTAGGTCTCTCATCACACTTTCGGTGTTTAGTGTACTGCCACCTATGTGGTAATTCATGGGTGCATGGTTTTTCCCAGAGGGGATAACTATACATTTCTTGGCATTAAGCTTGAGCCCATGGCTCTGGCACCAAACATCTGTTTCTGTAAGGCCCTTTTTTAGAATATCCACATAATTTGGGGATTCAATAATGGCTCCCAGTTTGCAGTCATCTGTGAACTTTGTTAGCCAGAGTCCCTTAGTGTTGGCCTGTACTTCAGAGAAGAAGATGCCAAACAAGAGCAGTCCCAGGACTGAACCCTGAGGTACACCACTTGTCACTTGTCTGGAGCTGGATTTTGAGTCGACTACTTTTACAGTGTGGGTTCTGTCAGTAAGCCAGTTGGCAACCCATCAAGTGATGTAGGGATTTATGCCCAGCTTAGTAAGTTTATCTATGATTCCAGAGTGGGGGATGGTGTCGAAGGCCTTGGCGAGGTCCAGATAGGCTGTGTGGACTGCCTTACCCTCGTCCACAGCTCTGGAGACTGATTCGGAGAAGTCAATCAGGTTCAAGAGACAAGATTGACCCTTCACGAACCCAAACTGGGTGGGGTCCAGTGTTTGAAGGTTGCCAGTGTCTTTGTTTATAAGTTCCATGATAATGCATTCCATGCCCTTGCAGATCAGGCTCGTCAGACTGATGGGATGGTAGTCAATAAACACCACAGCAAAAAATAGAGAAAAAAACACAAAAGCCAGCACTTTACCAGTATACTTTAATAACAGCGATCTAGTACCTCAGTAATTTGCCTTCAAGGATCACACTTAATTTAATGTGGACATAAAATTTATATACACACACTCTCATCAATTAACATTATTCAATAATTACATTACATAATCAATTAATTAATTAAGTAACATTTTCAAATATTTTTATAGTGACCATGAATTACTAAGAATAAATAAATATTTATCACTTAAACATAATAATAATATTTAAATTCCCAATTCCTGATTCATGCCATTTGGTTTTAAAGTCTGAAACTTGAAAATCATTCTAGTTTCTAACTCCAATAGCTTAACTACAATGTCATCCCCTCTATTAATAAAGGGCTTTTCCAATACACAAAATATTAAACTAGTAGAAGAACTATTATGTGTTTCTTGAAAATGTTGTGCAACTGGGCTATTTAAATTCTTGTTTCTGATATCTTTTAAATGCTCCAGAATACGAATTCTGACCATATGTTTGGTCTGTCCTATGTACCACATATTATTACATGAGCAACCCAAAATGTAAACTACCCCAGTGGATTTACAATTAAAATAATATTTAGCAACAAAAGGTATACCATTGATGATACTCAAATTCTTAACCTTACGACAAATACTACAAGAGCCACAAGAAAAGGTTCCACATACTGAAGAAAAAGTATTGTGGTTTCTTTCAATTAAGTTGTTATTCAACAATTCTTTAAGATTTTTCCCTCTTTTGTAAGAGAATGTAATATGTTTTGCAAAAAGATGACCAATGGTCTCATCCTCACTAATAATGGGATGGGATGGTAGTTCCCGGGATCCAAGGTGGATCCCCCCTTGTGGAGTGGGATAACTGTAGATATGCACCACTCAGTTGGCATGAAGCCTGAGGTGAGGCTATGATTAAACATGACACTTAGGTGAGGTGCCAGTTCATTTTGTAGTTCATGTAGTACACAGCCTGGTATGTCATCTGGTCCCATGGATGCTGTATTCTTAGCTTTGGAGAGTGCGGTTTCTACCTGTGTGGTCGTAATTACCGGAATTTGGCAATCTTTTGGTATTGAGATGGGCTCTTTAGGGGCTGAGAGGGGGGTGAAGTTGGCACTAAATCATCTGCCAGGATATTGGCAATATCCTTGGGATCAGTGTATTTAATGCCATTCTGTTGTAGCTCAGAGCATATCTGAGCATTGCCATTTAGATTCTTGACATAACTATAGAATGCCTTGTGGTTGTCTTTGGAATCTCAATTTTATTTTCGTAAATAGCTTTGGAGGATTTTATGAGGTATATCAGCTTCTTACTGAGGCTGGTAAGAGAGTTTTCTGCATCCTGGGAATTTCATCTTTTCTGCAACAGTTTCTTTCTTCTGTTGTATGCTTGTTTATGGCAGGGGGCCACCAGATTGGCTTCCTTTTTTTGGAGGAGAGCATCTTGGTTCTATTTGGGATGGCATGATTCATGCATGAGTGGATGTGCTCATACAGTGCCTTAGTGTAGGATTCAGCAGTCGAACTTTCAGCTCCCATCTGCATGAGTGCCATGAAGTTTGTCACTTCTGACTTAAGTAGCATGAATTTGGCTTTGGAGAAGTTTTTTACGGAGGTTTCCTTACTGGGGGTTAGGGGTGGGATGTGGATGTCAAGGGTGATTTGCTTATGGTCAGACCTGACCAATGAGGGGGTGACCACTGGAGTGGAGCATCTGTCTCCCATGTTAGTAATGACCAGGTCTAGGATATTGGAGCCCCTGGTGGGACAATGGATTAGTTAATCTAGGGCGTTGGAATTTATGAATTCCAAGAAGCTTTGGGAAAAGGTGTTGGTACCTGAGTAGTTTTCCCAGTTAATGGCAGGGTAGTTGAAATCACCCAGTATTAGGGTGTTTGGTTGTATCTTAATATTTTCCAGTATGTTTAGAAAGGTGTTCTCTAAAACCCCTATGTCATTTGCAGAAAAATTGAACTACCAATCATGCTTACAAATTTTCTTTACATCAATACACCATAATATGTTAGACTAGACATATCTAGCATCAAATAATCAATAAAATAAAAGCTATGTATTACTAATTAACCTAAATAAATGCTGTTGTTTAAATAAAATTGTTATTAAATATTAAATGTTAGTATAAATGGATTGTGCTAAACATATTTTCGAAATTACACACAAAATACAAGCTAAGCATGAAAACGTGTAATGAAATCTCTACAGTAAATCTATAAAAACTGCATCCCTTCTTCATAATTGTTAACTATTTTTAAAAATACATTCAAAATTAATTCAAAATTAATTTCTAATTTCTCTCTTACTTTTGCCACATGTTTTCTGTCTGGAAATTCTGGATTTCTTGGGTAATAGTAACAACACAATTTCCTCAAGAAGTCCACTATATAATTTCTTTTTCTCTTGCTTGACCTGACAATCTTTGTGTTTTTGGGCCAATTTAAGCCTAACCAATTTCACTCGAGGGTGAACATCAAACCCTTTACCTTGTGTCTGCGAAATAAATGTCTTAATCATTATTCTAACCCTCAACTTGCTGGTGATGAGTGGGTTGAGGACCTGGCCTACTCTGATGTATGCCAGGGATCCAGGCTAATCGTGGAAGGAATGTATGTACCTCTTATTGGACAATGTATGTCTGTCATAAAGTCCAGCAGTCCTGGGTCAATAAGGTACTGGCTGGGTGGTGTCTAGTTGTCCAGCTTGGGTTAACTAGGCTAACTCCGTAGAGTGAGAGCTGGATGTAAAACCCATCAACCTACCAAAAATGAACTAAGAATTGCTACACTCATAGGCTCAGCTACAGGATACAGCTTGTAAGTGGATGATATGGTAGGAAGGAGGAGCATGGACATTCTGTGTATCCAGGATCCAAGATGGAAGCCACTTGGGATAGGATCCAGAGTTTACCACTCAAGAGGAGGACAGACTAGAAATGGTACAGGAATTGTGGTGAGGGAGAGACTTTAGAAGATAGTGAGGAATGTAATCAGAATTAGTGACAGACTCATGGCAATCAGACTCCAGTGTAAGGAAAGGGTACTATTCATAATCTCAGCATATGCCCCACAGCAGGGTTGTGACAGTGTGGAAAAGAAAGAGTGGATTCAGAAAGCAATTGCAGGGTCTACTAACTAGAGCAGGACAACATGAACTAGTATTGATAATGGGTGACCTGATTGCATATATTGGGACAGACAGACAGAACAGGCTATGACGACTGCTTGGGTCCACATGGGTGAGGCAACATGAATAAAGAAGGAGGGGCTATTCTAGACTTTTCTTTGGCAAATGGCTTGATGGTGACCAACGCATACTTCATCAAGGGAGGCAGTCACAACACCACATACAAGAGTGGCCAACATGCAACTCAGGTAGACTTCCTCCTAGTAAGGAAAGAGCACTCCAGTGAAACAGTTAGCCCACAATATACACCACTGATTGCCATAATCAGCTGAAAGCAGTGGTTAGAGAAGGCTCTAAGGTTAATAGAGACTACGCCAATGACCTGGAAGTTAACTTGAGAGAAAACACAAGAGTTCAAGGAATCACTCAGGGCTCTGTCACTTCAGAAAGAAGAGAAACTAGGCAGAGCTGAAAAAGAATGCAGCGCCTCTAAACAGCACGTGTAAGGACTACAGAACAGATATGTGGCTGGGACAGATATGGAAATAAAATAGTTAAAGAAAGCTGGTAGTAGAATACAGAAATCCAGGAAATCGTCAAAATAAAGCATGAGTGCAGGAAAAAGTGGGGGATAGAAAAAATGGACCAGGCTAGGAAGGAATACTGGTTGGCTAACAAAAAGGCTAAGACAGGAGTTGCAATAGCAATGAACAAAGCATCAGAGGCACTCTACAAGCTTCTGGAAAGTAAATCAGTAGATGGCATAATGAAACTATATCAGGTTGCAAGGCAAAGACAGAAAGATAAAGAAGATAGACATCCTTCATAAGGGGTGCCAGCAGTAACCTGTACATCAGTCCACAGGATATTAAAGGTAGATGGAAGGAGTACTTTCAGCATCTTCTGAATGAAGAAAACCCCACAGAAGCTGTACTGCCCCAGATATAGCCTACAATGAGAGAAGAGGAGGAGCTTACCTAAAAGTAGTAAGAACAGCAATAAGGAAAATAAAATCAGGGAAAGTAACAGGCTCAGATGAGGTCACAGCAGATATGATAAAGACGTTGAGTAAGATAGAGGAGAAATGACCCTGAGGGTACTCAAAGCAGTATGGAGAGAAAGGTGTATCCCAGATGACTGGAGAATAAGCATACTAGTGCCAGTGTTGAAGAACAAAAGGGCATTCACAATTGTGGGCAGTACAGAGGTATCAAACTCCTATCACACTGCATGAAAGTTATGGCGAGAGTGATTGATAAACAAATATGCAGAGTATTAGAAAGTAAGATGGGAAATGAGCAGTTCGGATTCAGATCAGGAAGAAGCACAACTGACTTGATGTTTGCAGTGAGAGAGAAAGTTGAGAATATGCTAGATATGTGGAAAGAGTCCAACTAGGCATGCATACAGTTGGAGAAAGCACATGGCAAGGTCCCAAGAAAGCTGATTTCTGCAGTTCTGTGGTGGTTCAAAGTCCCAGAAATATTGATAGAATTAGTGGAGGCTATGTATAAAGACCTAATGGCTCAAGTACAAACAGTGCTTGATCTCCCATGGGGGTTCCCAGTGAAAGTGGTTGTGCATCAGGTTCAGCTCTGAGGTTACATCTGTTCATACCGGTGATGGACTACATTAGCAAACAGGTTGGAGGGGACAGATCAATGAAGCTGCTGTAGACAGATGATGTAGCATTACAGGCAGACCCTTAGCAAGAACTTCAGCAAAGGATAGGGGAGGGGAATGTAATGCAAAACTGAAAGCACATAGGATGAAAATAAGTACAGATAAAACAGTTGTAATGGCAGCAAATGGGAGAAATCAGAAGAAGCTGAACATTGAGATGGAATAGAAAATAATGGAATAACTTACAGCTTCAAGTACCTGGGGGGTGGTTGAGGGGAAGGGAAGTCTGAATGAGGAGGTCAAAGCTAGAATCAGAGGGGCTGCAGCCAGATGGCACAGAGTGTCAGGGGTAGTGTATGACAGAAGAATGCCAAAGAAACTGAAAAGTAAGATGTACAAAACAGTGGTGCAACCAGTACTACTGTAACGTACAAAAACCTGGGCAGTAAAGGAAGAGCAGCTGAGAAAGCTTGAGGTGATAGAGATGAAGTGCTTGAGATGGATGGTAGGGTGCACATTGTAGGACAGCCAAAGAAATGAGGACATCAAAGCAGAAACTAAAATAGCTCCAAATTCAGAGAAGGTCAAAAAAAACAGATTACAGTGGTTCAGGCACATGTGCAGAAAAGCAGAAGACAGTCTGATGAAGACGACTTGGGACAGACATGGAGAAGGCAAGAGCAAACAAGGGCATCAAGCGGATGGAGTCTTTGACAGAAGACATGTGACAGTCAGGCATGAGTGTCAAAGAAGGTAGGATAGTAGCATTGAATCGAGAGAGATGATGACAGGTGACATGACACCCCAACTCCATGACGAAAACAGGAAAAATGGTGTTGATGATGATGATGATGATGACAGTAAAGTTACTTAACCATGTCTGTGGTCTGTGATAATCAAAAAAAAAAAAAAAAAGGAACACAATTTACATATCATCATAGTAAGAAGATCATTATGTACGTGACAGAAGGTGTGAGCAAAACATTTCTTTTAACAATGAATGCAGATGTTGTTGATCACCTACCACTTTAGCTGTGCCATCCCATGGAGCCACTGTACGCATTTTTGGATATTTGTCATTCTTTACATTGTAGACTGTGCCCCGTTCAGCAGCAACCTCTCTATGGAGGAAATATATAGTGAAAGGTCAATTACAAAACGTGCCATCATGAGGTAATTCTAACAGCATTCTTGTTTTTTTCTTTTTTTTTTTAACTCTGCACAAAGTCTCTTGGAACTTTGCATAATCTAATGATCTATTTTACTTGCTTTTCTCTCATAATATATTCTTAGTAATAGTATGTACCAACCCGCAGGGAATGAAGCAAACCTCTGCATAGAAGGCAAAGAATCTAGATTTATACATTGCTGTGTCAAGTCTCAGAGCATTTACACACCCAATACAATAAAACTGGTAGTGCAATAACTTTGTGGCAGCAGTCAATATTTACAAGTACTGGACTGACTGGAAGCAGAATTTTGGCCACAGCAGTGGGAAAGCTCCCCTTATCTAGGAGCAAAGACTGACTACTCTTAGATAATTATGGCAGGTAGTGAATCTCCTGAGGTAAATTTACTTGGTATTTATTCACAATATGGAAGTGTTTGCTTATATGGACTGTCTTAGCTGCTAGAAGGACTGTAGACATTGCTGTTTAATTGGTAATAATATATTACTCATGGACCTTCAGGTTGAACAGAACATATTTTCCTTGTTTGTTATATTTAGAGAATGGCTGTGAAAGTCATAGATAAACCTGCTGTTCCTGATTCTACTTCTAAAGGGTAGCTGTGACATAGTTTGAGTAGAAAGGGTAGCCAGTTGCACCATAGATTCATAGGAGACTACTAGGCTAATGGCTTACGAGCCTTTACAAGCCTAGCTAATGTAACCCAATTTTACAAAATATATGGCCCCTAGGGGCAAGAAGATAGCATGGATTTGTGCTTATGCAGTGAGTATCTTACAGGTTGCCGCTGTTCATAAGGGACACAGGCACTACCCCAGGTATGAATTTGTGATTCCCCATGAATTGAGTCAAATTGCTTTTGAAGAGGGTAATTTCTCTTTCATGCACAATTTATGATGCTGATTAGTATACTAAGTTATAAACTGCAAAAAATGGCAATGGTGCTGATGTCATCAAAGCTACATCTTTGGCAAGTAAGCGTCTTTCTAGAAACAGGCTTAATGCTACTTAGCGTCATTAAAGATGGAAGGACTAGAGTGCCGTCTGGGTATTTGGTGGTTGAAAGATGCTGTTCATAAGCTTCATGTGACAGCTAGACATGTAGTCATATAGAAGATGAGGATCTTCACAACTGGCGTTCATAATTACACCAGGCAATTCTGCAGGGCTGGTATATGACAAAAACACATGAAATTGGGAAAATGTCCAGGAGTCATACCTCTCAACTGTCCAGACTTTTGCGGAATGTCCAGATTTTTGCCTCAGAATTAATGTCTCTTCCTCATAAAATTTGTGTTTTTCTGCCAAATAACTGGGATGATGTGAGGAATGAAATCATTAAATAAAGACATAAATTTGAATTTCAGACTTAATATCTTTTAGACAATGTATTTTAACACAAACCCAGTTATTCTAGCTACTTTCTAAGTTTATAAGAGCAATATTTATAGGTTCATAGGTTGGTACTGGGCTATCTGCCTGAAGGCATATATTAGCCCAGCCACGTTGTGCGGTATTCACTGCTCCTTTAGTAATTCCCTAGACCCTTGTACTAGCAGCTAGTACCCTTGGCCCCTATCTAGTAGTGCTGTTGGTGTGATCCCTGGTGTGAACTTTCTGTTACCCATCCACTCATCAAGGCTCCTCTTGAAGAGTGATAGTGAGGGGCTCTGTCTTATGCAGATCGGGACCCTGTTCCATAGTAATGGAAGTCTCTGCGAAGGGAATCTATCCCTCCAGCATGTTCTATTCATTGTTGTGTTCAGGTTTATATCCCTAGAGCATGTAGCTCGAGTAGATTAGGTTTTGCTAAGATGGAGCATGTTCAACAAATCTGGGTTGGACATGGCTCTGTACGTTAGACAGAGATCGCCTCTGAGAAAGCGGTATGCAACAGAGAACAGTCTTAGCTTTTTCAATTGTGCTGCACAGGGCAACTGTTTGAGGCCAGTAATCCTCTTGGTTAGGTACCTCTGTGGTCTCTCCAGCTGCTGGAGATGTCTAGCCAGGTACATTCCAATTGGTGCATTGTACTCAATAATGGGTCTGATGTGGGAAGAGTAGAGGGGCACCATTACATCCTTAGATCTTGATGCGAACCCTTTCGTGATCAGATGGGTCACATAGAAGGATTTTCTAACCACTTTGGCAACATGGTTATCAAAGAAAGCTGACTATCTACTTGGGTCCCTAGATCCCTTATTTCTTCTTCAGATTTCAGGGGATTACCTCCTATGTTGTAGTTTGCGGGTACTCTGTTTTTTTCCAAAGGGGATTACTATGCATTTTTTTGCATTTAGCTTGAGACCATGGCTTTGACACCATGCATCAGTCTCATTTAGGCCCTTCTGGAGGATCTCCATGTCGGCCAGAGACTATATTATACACCCAGTTTCCAGTCGTCCACAAACTTAGTCAGCCACAGCCCTTCTGTGCTTGCCTGTACTTCTGAGAAGTATATGCCAAACAGAAGGGGCCCCAGGACAGAGCCCTGAGGCACAACACTCGTTACTGGTCTAGATTCGGACATAGATCCCGCTACTCTTACTTTATGGGATCTGTCTGAGAGCCAGTTTGTGATCCATCTTGTGACGTAAGGGTTTATGCCCATTTAAAATCTGTCCTTATTTTTGGACCTTTGCCTCCCCATTACATCAGGCTTTGTCCAGATTTCTTGAGCTAAGAAGTTGAGAGGTATGCCAGGAGCAGATGCATATACTACTATTATGAAAAAGTCTATGTATGCAGTTGGTATGCAGATGATGTGGTCATCTATCTTCTGCATTTCATCTGCTCAGCATAACTTCACTGAGCAATCACATCATCCTTAAAGAAACTGACGATGGCTGAAACAATGCTTTTAGTAAAAGGATGGTTATATTCTGCTGTTACATACAAAGCACATAATCATGCTACCAATCATATTTATACTGTCTTGAACACAGCAGTGGCAGAAATCTTTCATCAGTGAAAAACTCCTCACCAAATCCTTCTGATCTGATATTATGCAAATTAAGTGTATTACACAGGTATTGGTGGTGCTGCGGTAGTGTTGTTGCCTCACAGTAAGACGCTGTCCAGTTCGATTCTCAGCTATAGTGTCTTCTGCGTGGAGACATGCATGAATGAGCGTACCTTCGCTGAAGGTTGTGCATCAGAGCTGGTAACTCGGCAAGTAAAAATCAACTACCAATCATTAGCGGACCGGAGTTCCGCTGTGGCAACCCCTAACCGGGAAAAGCCGAAAGACACAAACAAACACAGGTATGGCCAGAGAAGCAGAAAGACTGATGAGTCACCCCAGCCATGATATTGCAGCAGTAGGAGAGATTAATCGGTTTCTTCTACATTCATAACAGCAACCATAGGCACAAAACATGTATATACATAACAGTATGTGTGCTAATGACTGCTGGTTGTCACATTGGGCATATGAAAATACATCAAGTAAGCATCACACTCTAGCATCCATATAGATGTCATTCATGCTGCTCCCTCATACGTTACCCATGCTGAACATACATGTCATCCATGTTACATCTTCATACATGTCACCCATGCTGCAGCCTCATATGTCACCCACACTGCATCCTCATACATGTCACCCATGCTGCATCCTCATACATCACCCATGGAGTGTCCTCATACATCAAACATGGTGTATCCTCATACACGTCACCCATGCTGCATCCTCATACATGTTACCCATGCTGAATCCACATACATGTCACCCATGCTGAACATACATGTCATCCATGTTGCATCTTCATACATGTCACCCATGCTGCAGCCTCATATGTCACCCATGTTGCATCTTCATACGTCACTCATGCTGCATCCTCATATGTCACCCACACTGCATCCTCATACATGTCACCCATGCTGCATCCTCATACATCACCCATGGAGTGTCCTCATACATCAAACATGCTGTATCCTCATACATGTCATCCATGCTGCATCCTCATACATGTTACCCATGCTGAATCCACATACATGTCACCCAAGCTGCATCATCATACATGTCACCCAAGCTGCATCCTCATACATGTCACCCAAGCTGCATCCTCATACATGTCACCCATGCTGAATCCTCATACATGTCACCCACACTGCATCCTCATACATGTCACCCATGCTGCATCCACATACATCACCCATGGAGTGTCCTCATACATCAACCATGCTGCATCCTCATAAATGTCACCCACGCTGAATCCAAATACATGTCACCCACACTTCATCCTCATACATGTCACCCATGCTGCATCCTCATACATCACCCATGGAGTGCCCTCATATATCAACCATGCTGCATCCTCATACATGTCACCCATGCTGCATCCTCATACATGTTACACATGCTGAATCCTCATACATATCACCCACACTGCATCCTCATACATGTCACCCAAGCTTTATCCTCATACATGTCACCCATGCTAAGTTACCCTATGTCCTATTCTACCTCCACCAGTGTATGATCAGTTTTACAGCAGTCTCAGTCTTATAAGCCTTCAGTTATATGCAGGAAATAACACTTCACTGTGTGCATATATGGTGCATGATGCATGTCCCCAGCACTTATGCTGTGGGATTCTGTTGTATGATGCATCAGCTTGACTAGTTCTGTCTCTGAATTACAATACAGTCATACATGCTGTGGTTTAGTTGTAGATGAGGATGGCTTGCCCATGTCTTTAGATTGTTCCACGTTCGATCAGTAAGGTTGTGTTGAGGCTTATCGGCTTGTTTGGTTAATTATTTTTGTTAAAATGGCAGGGCACATTACTTTATTTTTATTCTTAATTTTATTTGTTTTACATATATGCCTGTATGCATTGGATCAGTAAAGTGACCCTGACTGGGTCAATTTTGTGTTTGCAATGTTTGATAGGCCGATAGCTGGTAACATGTTGATTGGCTTGTGTATGGAGACATGCCTTTAACACTCTTTTTTCCCGTTTTAGATTTGCTGCTCCCAGTCTTCATTCTTGTTGGTAGTGCAGTGATTTTGTTAACCCTAATAGGCTGATTGTATTACCAGCCTATATATGTGATTTAATGTTTTGTTAGAAATATTTTTGAGTTTTATATTTAGAAAGATGATATCCACTCACTCGCCAACCTCACTTTTTTAAGTGTTGGCCTATGTATACCTATTTGTGTGGCTGCATGATATTAGTGGGGTTTCACCTCTAATCGAGGTTGTTATCTAATCAACCACATTTTACATGATATGAATAGGCATTAATACGAGTGGTCTTGTTACCGCCCACCAGTGTAAGTGGGTATAGTTTTATTTTGTGAATCATTTCTCACAAATTAATTGTTTTATAGGTAGTGATCTCTGGATGCTGTTGTATGTAATTGTCTAACAGCAATCACAGCGGTGACCCTGTTATAGTAATCTCTCTGTTGATTGGTCTACATTAGTTTTTTAGGTGTTTAACAGGAAGGGACTCATTTGTTTATTGATTTGTCTTTACAACACTTTTCTGCTTCAGCTTGGTTAATTGTGAGGGGTGCTTGATTGGTCGAAATTCTAAAGGTATGAAATGTAATAGGTCGATATGTTTTAGTTTTGACTGTTGTCAGTGAGCAAATCTCCAATCTGGTTGGATTGTTTTAGAACAATGAGCAGCAATTGCTATATTTGTGATACTATTCATGATAAACATGGTTTATTGCTTTTGATAGGTTCAGGACTTATCTTTAATGTTGCTGATAGGTTAGTCGTTATGCAGGGTACACTCTATTGGTTTGTGGAGTAAGTCTAAGTATTAGCATTTGTAATTAGTTTTGAAGTTTATTGACTAATTGTTCTTGAGATGTGATTGGTCATGTTTTAATGTTTTTCCTATTTAAATGTGAACTGGGATTGTGTTTTTAATGGTCTGATGAAGTGACGATAGTAGCAAAAGTGCTTACCTTGCTTTTATTTTAGCAATAAAAGTTTTCTCCATTTCATTCGCAACAGTGGTCATTTTTATAGCACTGGGCTGCCACTGGAGTGTTTTTAATGTTTGGATTTATATATATATATATATATATATATATATATATATATATATATATATATATATATATATATATACACACACACATATATATATGGGGAGGAGAGTCTGCTCTAGTACTGCATAGGTAACTATCAGTACCGAGTATACTTTTTCCCCACTGTAAAATTCCCAGCAGACTGTGCTTATGACAGTATAAAAAATAAAAAACAGTAGACCGGCACTACGAAGCTCTAAAGTACTGGTTTATGCAATCCAAGCACTTTGCAAATTATATTAGTTATTCACCTCTGTTGCTCTGATCCTTATTCCTGTATATTATTAAAAAAATGGATCCATATTTGCAATGGGCAATGCATATTATAAGCACAGATTTATTTTCTTGGTCTCCTGCTTGTGTTACAGCAGCAGCATATAATGCTCAACACTTCCTACAGGTCACATAGTTATATGGCAATAATGATGCCTACGCAGAGATGCACACAAATGCCCTGTATAATCATCTTAACAACTGTATAGACTTGGCTGTACTTGACTGAATTAAAACCAGACCCTCCCAAAAAAAAAAAAAAACAAGCCACCTTGGTGGACATCTAGTACAAACAGATTGTGCAAAAAAGGAAGAAACTGATGTCCAAGAACAAGAGGCAACTGCCTCTGCAGAGGAAGAATTCTCTCCACAGATTGAGCAAGCAAATCAGAAGTCTTGTAAAGTCTTCTAAACCTAATTATAAAGCTAAAATTGCATCCCTAGCCATGGACAAGCATAAGGCATTCTTTTAGTCTGAAATCTAAAAACGAGTGCCCAGCTATGTGCCAAATTGGTAGTAGATGGTACCACTCACACTATACCAGAGGAAACTGCCAATCTGCTACCTGACAGATTTGTTGCAAACTTTACCCTCTATCCCCATCAGCCATAACCCAAAGCATACCTGACACCAGTTCTCTACCTAGTATCTCTAGAGATCAAGTCATATTTGCGCTCTCCAAGGCCAAAAACATGGCCTCGAAGGGAGCAGATAACATCCCAGGTTGCTTACTAAGCAATCTAAAAAAGGACTTAGCTGACCCACTTGCAGTTTTCTTTAACCATAGCCTGAGAACGGGCTTTGTACCAGCAGAATCTAGACTAACAACAATAATCTCTTTGCATAAAGTGGGGCCATCATCCCCCCACTTGGGTATCATTAAAAAACTATCAGCTATGTATTAACCCTTACATCACTAGATGGGTAGCTAATTGGCTCACCAACAGAACACATGTTGTCAAAGTTGGTGATACCACCTCTACTAGTAGACCTGTCAGCAGTGGCATACTGCAAGGATCTGTACTGGGCCCTTTACTATCGGGAATGTATTTCTCAGAAGTCCATGCTAAAGTAGATGGCCTTTGGCTTACTAAGTTCACTGATGATTGTAAACTAGGCACAATCATTGAGTTTACAGTGATGTTAGCATAGAATAGGAGGGGCTAATGCAAACTAGTGACTGGTGCTAAAGTCATGGTGTAAAACTAAACACAAAAAAGTGCACTATTATCCCATTTGGCAAAGCAGAATTCCCCACTAATTACAGTATTGACGGCACCCCTCTAAGTTCAAACCCAGTGTTGCAAGATCTGGGAACACAGGTCACAGCAATCTGAACTTTGACCAACAGGTTTCCACGGTGATAAGGAAAGCCTACTACATTGCGCATCTCATAAGTAAAGGCATTGCATTCAGGTCTAAGGATGTTATAATGCCACTTTACTTGACCCTAATCAGACCATTAATAAAGTTCAATGCTCCCTTTTGAATGTATCTCACCAAACACCTGCAGCAACTGGAGAGACCACAGAGGTTTCTCACTAAGATACAGGGCCTCCAAACCATAGCCTACATGGACAGACTGAAAGCCCTGTCACTGGACTCTGTATCATATAGGCTACTAAGAGGTGACTTGTGCCTGGCCTATAGGGCAGTCTGTGACCCACACCTGATGGAAATTCTGCACATCCGCAAATTAAATGACACTAGAGTCACTCGCTGTTGGGATCTCATCCTTGCCAGTGACATTAACAGAACATGCTGGAGAGACAGGTATGTCTCCCACAGATTGTCGCTGCTCCGGAATAAACTTCCAATTCATGTGAAGCAGAGCTCCTTAATGAATCTATTCAAGCTTAACCTGAACAAATGGATGGGTGACTGCAAATTCAACCCAGGGGTGGCACCCATGTCCCTCATGGATGGCGTAGTCAGTGCTGATCTGTAAAGTATGTCAATCTAACCAAGTACAAGTGGGGCAACCTAGGATTAACATGGCTAGGCTTATAAAAACTCTAGGGCCGCTATCTGGCATTGAGAAAGAAGTAAGAGATGCCATGCTAATTAGAGATATGCTGTCTCATTTCTGCCTGCAGGTTGGAATTGTTTTTAATTGGTTTAGGGTAACTATTTCATTGGTTTATTTTAATTTAATTTTAGTTTATTGAATTGCTATCCCTCTTCCAATTACATCTATCTCTTAACTCTCCATCTGCAAGCATCTACTAAAAGACCACCTTAATAAGACTACCCCTGAATGAAATAGTCCCACCCTCATACTTATTACTAATTTCTTTTCTCAATACATAGTCAAACTAATTTTTAGATAACGACAAATGTAATTTTACCTAGGCTATGTTATCTAGTCATTTCTATTACAAAGTGCATACTCAGTGTGTATAATGTTGTCTCCATTAACTGTACCAAGTTGTAATTCTTTAAATATTGTTAATGTTTTTTTCAGTAACTGAAATGTCAGGACCCACTAGAGCAAGCCCCAAAACAGAGAATGGCTGAAATAATTGACTTCCATATATTAAGTCCAGGATATGCATTTCCTAGAATATTTCCTTTTCTCCACTGTATGGCACTCTCAGAGTTGGTGTGTATATAAGTTTGGGAGGGTTAAAAAAGTTTAAAAGAGAAGAAAAATGTTTGCGAGTTGCTCTTTTCCTTTAGTTTTGCTCTTTTTTTGGCATCTCAGCACTCTGCATTTCGAATACCAACATTTTAATAGAGAGCTTCTTTGTTCATCTTATCTATCTCCAAATATTTGGACTCTGTGTGTATACGCTCACACTGTATGAAATGAAATTGTGAAGTTTTTACTTAGTTATTATGTTGTTCTTATATATAAGGTTTTTTAATAACTCAATCAGCATATTTTTGGATGTCAGAGAAAACCTACACCAACATGGGTGGTACATGAAAACTCTACGCAAATAGGGGCTGGAGGTTAGGCATGAACCCAAGACTCTAGAACTGTGAAGGAGATCTCTAAACCACTTAACTACAGCTCTGCCATAATTCAAGAATTGTGCAAATCTAGTATTTAATCCAAAACTAAATTTGAGTGTGAAAGTATGTTTTTATGTTTAATATGTCATTTTATGATTAAAAAATAAAAGTTATCTTTGCACCCGTCCAAGTGCTGCTGCAACTGGGTGGAAAGATAACACAGTACCATTTTAATTTCTTTAGTGCTCCTTGTACAAAATGGTCAGTTGTAGAAATATAAGGCATAGTATGGGCTCATGGTTTGGTCACAGATAGTGAGTTTGTCACTCTATAGTGCCTGTTCCACTTGGGATACTTGTTATTTTCTGTTATTTCTTCATCTTCTTCTTCTGCACCTGGTCATACACATATATCTTGGACTTTTCAAATGGAGTCACCTGAAATGAGGCCAGAGACTCCTGCTAATGTCTTACCTAAAACAATTGTTTTTACTGCTGTATTATATTTATCTGTAGTATATAATTTTCATACAACACCTACTGCAATACCTGTTACGTCTTCTAAAAAGTGTCCTTATATAATATATATGTCATTTGGTAGGAAGGGTAATGAGTGCAATGATGAGGGCAGGGTTCCTAATGAGGTTATCACTAAAGTTATTAAAGGAACATGAATCAGAGTTAAAGGAAGGAAGAGTAAGTTCTAGCACTTAGACTTTCTTAAACAGAATCGACTGCATGGAACATAAAAAGTATAAATACTAATGGTCTTGGGGAGACTAGTGGTTTGTTTACTACAGTGGAAGATGATTAGGATGTAACAGATCATATACTTATACATCACTGGTACTGACCGCAGTGAAGGTCAGATGGAGCAGTTTTGTCTGGTGGAAGACTAGAAGAGGCTGTGTCCAGGGACAGCCTGCCCTAGTAAATAAATTCCTATCACGTGTTCTTTAAATATCTGCAGGGAAGGTTTTAACAGTGTTGTTTGGAAGTAAGGACTAATGCGGGATAACAGAGTGAATCACGAGTGTCGGTTCATGAGGAATCCTGCATTTATGGTTACTATGCAGGAGGCTTATCTGCTGCTAAAACATTGGGATTTTTGTGGACAGCATGAATTTTAAATTAAGCTTCTTGTTCTAAAATTCAGGCAACTGTATTCATAAACATTGGCTGCAGTCAGGTACAAGCTTTGTGTAGTCCATTGTTTGTACATAGTTCTGATCCTGGTGTAGTTCATAAAAAGAATCACCCTAATGTCAAATGGTGTGCTAGACAAGTAACAGGAATGTGCATTGTGCAAGGGTAGACATGTTATATTACTGCTGACTGTGTACTAAAACGTTGTATTACTGCTGACTGTGTACTAAAACGTTGTATCACTGCTGATTGTGTACTAAATGATGAGTAGAAGCATGAAGACTTTAAAAATGGTGTTGCCATCCTACAAATGAAAACAAAAGCACAGCATTTACTAGAAGCCAGGCTTTCCCTCTACTCATACCCAGTCATTGATATTAACATGCCCGGAAAAGGAGCATACTGTCTTGCTGCAGATATGGTCAAGCTGTGTATTTTGTCTTTGGGAACTGCAGTGCTGTAATGGCTAGGCAGTGTGCAGTAGGCAGAAAGACGTGTCATTAAAGTAGCCATCTGAATTTCTTTTCTCTGTTATAAGCCCTAACCCTCTGCACATGGAGGTATTTACTGGGTCATTACAATATACACACACTCCTGTGCATGTATGATATCAGCTTGGCATGCCCCCATTGAGAACAGCATCACCATATAATCCCCAGACTCCAGAAGCCATTCTACTGTGGTACATTTACCCTAGCAAATGCTCTATCATATTGTGCATATGTTTTATTTCCTAAAATTCTGTCTGCCAAATTACTTACACTTTTCTTCAGTGTGATTTGTGGTTCCTGCATAAACCCATTCAGCATATTGTTCTATATAACAAAGAAACACATGATGATTCGTGTGATACATCCGTCTGTGTCTTATATTGTTCATTTTCTCGTGTACTGATATTACTGAGTGCAGTTACTGGTGAGTGTTCATTTAAACTTTAGCTTTAGGTTATCTCTGAGCACATTGCTGGGAGAGATGAAGTACTGAACAGCTGAAGCATAAGAGACATTTGGAACGGTTGGAGAAAATAGTGACATCTGAATTAATGCAATTTGCCCAGACAAGACTTTGGTATCAAATGCCTCATTGTTAAAAGTTTATAACGTTTAGTTATGCAAACATTCATTCTGGAAGATGAATGGCAGACCTTAACTAATGAAAAGCAGTCAGGAGTATCCTGCTCAGCTTTTCATACAGATCAAGGAGTTTTTTTAAGACATTTTGTTTTAGTATTTCTATGGAAAAAGTGCCAGTTAACAAAAAGTTGAAGTATAAATGTAAGGATGAAATGATAACATTCCAAGTCTGGGACTAAGACCCGACATTCATCTGCTTCGGAGTCAGATGTGCTACTAACTGTTCCATGTTTAACTCCAAAGATGTAAGTCTGGTCAGGCAGGACTTTGGGATAATATAGCCACCCTGCATGGTTTGGAACTCTATAGCTGGTCATTTAAGCAGCAACAACTGTCTGTAGGTTGCAGGAATTCCAGTCCAGTGACGACACTACAGCCTACAAGGACTACACTGCATTACTACTGGTAAACCCTGATGAACAATAGAAATGAGTGTATGATGATAACAAGATGATATGTCATCAGACATTTTTGTGGATATTGTTGCAGTGCTGGGCTGTGGTCTTTGAAGATCACTGAAATGTTTTGTCTGTTCAGCAGAACTAGATACAAAAATCAGACATTGCAGACTTGTGTGCAAGTGTTATTATATGACTGTCACTAGAAATGTTGTTTCTACATTGTGAAATGTATATAAGTGGTTGTGTTACATAAATTAAATTCTCTGTATGCCAGGTAGATAGAATTCAATAGTAAAACTGATATCTGCTGACAGTAATAAAACTAGATAATCTGTTAGATAGACTTCCGCTGTAGTCAATAAAGTCCATCTATTTTTTAGTTGTTTGCGAAAGTATATTATTGCTAGTGCATTTTATTTTATAAAGCACATTCCTGGCATTTTAATGAAGTCTGTCTAGACTTAGCACAAAGCCTACATGGAGTTTGCGTGTTTGCATGGCGAGCAGCAGCACTAATTACATATTCATGCCGTACACCATGTATAAATGCAAACAAGCATGGTTTCATGTTGCCGGCTGGGAAACCGTGTAAAACAACAAGGACAGCAGCATAGAGACCTGTTTACCTACAGGCAAAGTAGGTCTGAGCGATTATGTGGAATACCACAATGATTAACGTGGTTAATAATATAGCAATGTATATGGTCCAAGCACATTACATAACAGTATATACAGTGCAGAGTATTGTGGAATCCCATTTCAGGCATTCTGAATAAAAGTTGTGTAAATGATCCATAATGGTACATGGACTGCAATTTAAAATAAACAGTCAGGGGAAGTGTGTGTATTGAATAGGGACATACAAATACATTGTAGGAATGAACACAGGGAAAGAGGACAGTTGAAACATCTTAATGTACAGCAGATGAGGGTACATAAACGAAGACAGTTGTAGCAGGAACACCAATCACATATCAACATGATACAGTACAAACTGCACAGTGAAAATGTATATTATGTGACTGTCACACAAGGTGGCATAACAATGGAAAAGATGTCTTTGTGATATAAGCATCCTGACTTGAACAATGGAGAGGACATCTATCAGGACTGTTATATACAATAGGTGTTAAGTGCATATCGTGAAGCTGTGCAAAATGAGTTGCCTGAAGATGACTGTAATGTCAGCAGAGCTTTCCACCAAGTGGTGCACATAGTTACAGGCTCATGGACAACAGTAAACATAAGCACAGACAATTATGGACAATATTAGAATAATACCACCAGTAATCCCATGTCTCTGATATAAAGTACGGTTGTGTAAAATGTTACCATAACGGTAGATGTCCTTGCCTTTGCCACTGCAGTATTCCTTACAAATGGGATTCCCTGCTGTGAATCCCACCGTTTGGCCAGTTTACCAAAGTCTACCATTGCTTTAAGATATGCTGAACATCACCTACACACTCCTTGTGTAGGTTAGAGAATAAAAGTGACGTTCAGGCATACCATCCTCAGAAATGATTGCCCCAGTAGGAACAGCAGTCCAAGAAAAACAAGGAGAACCTGCACATCCAGAAAGGAAACAAGATCAGGGGATGGCGGGAGAGAATGAATACTTCAGCAGTGAAGGTAAGGACATCTACCATTATGGTAAAGTTTACACAACTGTACTATGTCCTTACATTCACCACTGCAGTATTCATTACAAATGGGAGAGTGCCAACGCGGCAGTATTCCTTACAAATGGGAGAGTGCCAACGCGGCAGTATTCATTACAAATGGGAGAGTGCCAACGCGGCAGTATTCCTTACAAATGGGAGAGTGCCAACGCTCAAGAAGAAACTTGGGAGGAGGAAGCAGCAGAGCCCTCCAAGAAGCCATGAAGAATGGCAGCAGCAAAACCAGCTCTAGCTCTGGAGATACCATCCAACTGGTAATGTTTGGTAAAGGTATGTACAGACGTCCACATGTGGAGATATCATCCAACTGGTAATGTTTGGTAAAGGTATGTACAGACGTCCACATGTGGAGATACCATCCAACTGCGTCCACATGTGGAGATACGATCCAACTGGTAATGTTTGGTAAAGGTATGTACAGACGTCCACATGTGGAGATACCATCCATCTGGTAATGTTTGGTAAAGGTATGTACAGATGCCCACATGTGGAGATACCATCCAACTGGTAATGTTTGGTAAAGGTATGTACAGACGTCCACATGTGGAGATACCATCCATCTGGTAATGTTTGGTAAAGGTATGTACAGACGTCCACATGTGGAGATACCATCCAACTGGTAATGTTTGGTAAAGGTATGTACAGACGTCCACATGTGGAGATACCATCCAACTGGTAATGTTTGGTAACGGTATGCACAGAATTCCAGGCAGCTACTTCAAGAATAGAATTAGCATCTAAGCCTTTGAAAAAAGCACCAGAAGAAGCCACAGATCTAGTGGAATGAGCCTTTACAGAGGAAGGACAGTTCTCACCATGAAAAGTGTAACAAAAGGAAATAGTCCTTGAAATCCAAGTGGAAATAGTTTGCTTGGAAACAGCCAAACCTAAAGACCTAGGATAAAAGGAAACAAATAACTGGTCAGATTGTCTGATAGCTTTAGTTTTATCCAAATGAAATCTGAGCTGTCTATGCAAATCTAAGGTATGCAACACTCTCACTCTCAGATTGCAGAGAGGGGAAAGAAGTGGGAAGATTAATAGACTGATTAAGTGACAACTCATTTACCACCTTGGCATGAAAGAAGGATTAGTACACAAGGACACCCTGTCCTCATGAAATATCAAAAAAGGTGGACAAGCCATAAGGGCTTGCAACTCAGGCACCCATCTGGCAGAAGTAAGAGCTAACAAAAGAACTGTTTTCCAAGAACAATGTTGCAAGGAAGCTGAAATAGCAGGCTGAAAAGGAGCCTGGGTCAATTTTTCCAGAATGAAATTAAGATCCCAGGGAAGAGGAACAAGCTATATTAAGGACGTCTTTAAGAAATTGCTTAGCCTCAAATCTAGAAGCTAGCAGGGGAGTTAAAGGCAGATAAGCAGAAAGAGCTGATAAGTGGGCCTTAATAGAAGAATAGGCCAAGCCAGCACTGAGCAACTCACACAAAGAAAAAAAAACAAAAAGAACATCCACAGAAAGTGGGTCCAGGTCAAGAGAAAGACACCAAATAGAAAACCTCTTCCATTTAGACAAGTAGGATTTCCTAGTAGTAGGTCTCCTTGCCTCCTGCAGGACCTGCAGCACGTCCTCAGAAAAAAGGTGTTTATGAGGGATCAAAACCCTATCACCCACAGTGTCAGTTGAAGTGTGGACATTTGGGAATGGATGAGAGACCCCTTGTCTTGTGTCAGGGGATCCACCTTGTGAGGTAACTTGTGATGATTGCCCTTTGCTAGATGCAGAAGTAGAGGGAACCAGTGCTGTTGTAGCAAAAAGGGAGTCACCATCAAGATTTTGGGAGCATCCTGTTGAATCAGGAACAGGACTCTTGGAATGAAAGGAAGGGGAGAGAATGCATAAAGAAACATCCCCTTCCAAGAAAATGAGAGGCGTCCACCTTTCATACCAGAGGACCTGGGACATTGGCACAAAATAGAGGAAGTTGTCTCCTCAGAGGGGAGGCAAAGAGATCTCCTTGAGGAGTACGTCACTGTTGAACAATGTCCAGAATCATATGGCAAAGGTTTTAGGCCTAAGCCAAGAATATATCCTCAGAACTGAGCCAAAAGCAGCAGCCCTAGAAGAGGCATCTGTTGCATCATAACTATGTTTGATAAAATGGTGAACTACCAGAGAGGAGACCCTAACAAAGAAAGAGCAGAAGATTTACTCTCAGAGTCTGGAAGAGCAGAAAGAAGCTGACAAACCTGAGAAAGAAGAGCCAAAACATACCTAGAGATATGGGTCTGATAATTAATAACCCTAAAAGCTAGGGTAGCTGAAGTATAAACCTTCTTACCCAGCCTATCCATGGTTCTACTGTCTTTGTCAGAAGGCAGTAACTTGGACAAAGAAAGCAACTGAGGCAGCTTATCATAGGCTACAGACACCACAGAGGAGTCAGCAGCAGGACATTTAAACAAAAAGGAACAATCTTCAGGCACCCTGTAAAACCTATCAAACTTCTTGGGAGCAGGGGGCAGAGAATCCAGCGCTTTAGAGGCATTAAAAAAACATCCAATAAAGCAGGCAAAACAGGAAGAATGGCTACAGGTTTAGGAGATTCCATCTGCAGTAACTCATAGTACCTCTTATGGATATCCAAAACCTGGGCACAATCCCACTTAAAAAAATCCATCATCCTAGAGATTGTGTCCCCAAAGGAAATTTCCTCAGATGGATTATCTAGAGTATGAGAATCCTCCTCCTCAGTACTATAGTCTAAAGGAGAAGGAATTGGGTAGTAGAATAAGCAAGAGAGTCATTATCAGAATCCACCTCAGAAGAATACAATTCTCTGGGTCTTTTAAGGGAAGAAGAGGACCGAGGAGGAGCAGGAACCAAAACCCCTTGAAGAGGCCTCAATGACAGTAAAGCATTAAATAACCCCTGAGTAAAGGCCTGCCACTCACTTTGTGGATTCCTAGGAGCAGAAGAAACATGAGTAGTTTCCTGTTTCTTTTTTTAAGAGGACATGCGTCCTAGAAACCTGAGAAGGCCCAGACTCAGGATGGCATTCCACAGCTGCACTAGGAACCTCTTCCCTAAAGAGAAACTGCAGAACCCCTCTAGACACCTCGGAAACATTCAACCGTGGTTCCCTCTTAACACCTGAAACGGACGCCTGCAAAGCCTTGTCAGACATGCTGCCTGCCAGATCCTCATTGGCTTCCAACCCAGGCGTGGTAGAAGAATGTGACAAAAAAACAGGTGAGCCTCAGGGTCCGCAATAAGCTCAGCAGAAACTCCCAGCAGAGACTGGACAGTGGAAGATTCTGGTCTTACCTTATGCACCTTCTTCTTCCCTGATGGCTGACCCTTGGGGCAGGAAGTTCCATCCATAGTATCTGCAACAAAGAGCTTAAGATGCTGGTTCTGAAGATACAATAAAAGGGAAGAAAGCCTACTATGAAGAGTTTTGGGGACAAACGCCTGACAAATTGAACAAGATGTATGGTCGTGAGCAGCGCCTAGGCAAAAAATACACTTGTCATGGCAGTCTTCATGGGAAATCAGTCTCTCACACCAGCATTTACCCTTCCTGGGTGGCGTTAATCCAAACAGCACAAGACAAACAGAAAAAGTAACCAAAAACCCAACTGGGTACTTATCTGCAACGGAGAGGACAGGAGTAAGCACAGGAATACCAACAAACAGCAAAACGACAAAAAAAAAAAAAAAAACGGATGGAGGTAACAGACTGATGGTTAAAACAGCATTTGGACTGGTGGCAAAGAAGTTCAGAGGATGGTACACCTGAATATCACCTTTATGCCCTAACCTACACAAGGAGTGTGCAGGTGACATTCAGTGTACCTTAAAAAGCAATGCTAAACTTTGGTAAACTGGCTGGATGATGGGCTTCACGGCAGGGGATCACATTTGTAAGGAATACTGCAGCGGTGAATGTCAGGACATCATATGTGATTGTGAGTGATTATAAATGATTCTGCATGAACTCACTTGTACAGCTATTATGAGATGTCAGCAATCTATGATGGTAATCAAGCACACCATCCTGACACTGTAATATCTGCTGGAGGTGTTAGGAGGGGACACCGTTATACCTGTGACATTATATATATATATATATATATATATATATATATATATATATATATATATATTGTCACGAATATAACCCATGCTATCAATGTTGTCAAACAGCTATGTATGTGTGCATCAATGGAACAGGTATCACACATGCATCTGGTATAACACCTTCATGGGGGTTCTGCACCATCAGAAAGTAATGTTTATGCAACAAGAAGAATACTTAGGTATGGTCAATAAGATGTGTGGGAGCTCACTGTGGCAAAAATGGTACACTTAAATTACACATTCCTGGAAGATGTGTAGGGAGGTATATGAAGAAAGGTGCATTCTACTCATTTATTGGTGTGATTAAGGCTGTGAAATATGGAAGTATTATGACCTTTGATGTGAATATCCTTCACATTCTCAGGAGTTGTGTTACACACAAGGGGGTAGTCACTTCTGTGGGCACATACTGGTGGATATTCAGCATACCATCTACATCGATACGCAGGTCACATACCACTTGGCCTGTTCATAGGGGTGTGATGTCTACATTAACATTGGGTTGGATGTTTGTTTTCATAATGTACCTCTCTGTATTATGTGTCCCAGGTAGGTATGACCCTAGCCCTAAGCAGCATTTCAACTTCACCCAGAATGATGCCACAATATAAATAAAATTGATGGACTTCAACAACTGTCTTAGCTTCTGGTGTCAAGTCCAGGGGGAATCCAGTATCTCTCAGTCTGGGCTAACATGGTCGACAAGCCACACTGCTTTGCCAGAGATGGTCTATAAACCTATATATCTAACCAGGCTCATCTGCAAGGCCATGGAAAGAATCATCATGGACCTTATCAACAAGGACAAAGGTGACCTTCATACTCTAGACCCAACTCAATACAGCTTCATTAAGGGTAGATCATGCTTATTAAATCTAGTAGATTTCTTTGAGAAAGTCACTAAAGCCCTGGATGTAGGTAAGACAGTGTATATAACCTATGTTGATCTGGCCAAGAGTTTTGACACAATCCCCCACTCATGTATCATTGTGAAACACTCCCATCTGGGCATTAAACCCTTACATCACTAGATGGTTAGCCAACTGGCTCACTGACAGAACAGATATAGTCAAAGATGGTGACTCAACCTCTACCAGTACAGCCATTACCAGTGGTATACCACAAAGATATGTGGTAGGCCCTTTACTGTTTGGAATCTATTTCTTGGAAGTGCAGGCACAATACTGACTTGAAAAGTGATGACATCAGCAGTGTCTAGTGAGGGGAAGATGGCAATAGTAGTTTCTCACATGCTGGTGTAAAATGCCTTCTCTAATGTCAAGCAAGAGCACAAACACACACACACACACACACACACACACACACACACACACACACACACACACACCATTTGACTGCAGTGAGATTAGAACTTCTATTTAACTAAGTACAGAAACTAGAGAACTCAGTACTTTATGCAAGTGCAGCAGTAGAACTCTGACTTTTACAAAGCTGCAGGACAATATATAGTGGATGACATCAGCATTGGATGTTTCAGAAAAGATGTTGGGAGCCATGCATGAGTTGATGTGTAGATATGTCCTTCTGTTAAAATATTGGTACTCCATGGATTATAGTGGTGAATGCAGGATGCACAATTATTCTGTTCTGACTAGACACACACACACACACACACACACACACACACACACACACACACACACACACACACACACACACACACAAAATCCTGTCTGGATTATGTTTCCCGGGTAGGTATGACCCCAGCCCTAAGCAGCATTCTAACTTCACCCAGGATGATGCCACAAAATAAACAAAATTGATGGACTTCAACAATTGACTTAGCTTCTGGTGTCAAGTCCAGGGGGATCTAATAACTCTCAGTCTGGGCTAATACGGTCCACAAGCCACACTGCTTTGTCAGAGATGGTCTGAACCTGTGTCCTCTAGGCTGTCGGATACTGACAAAAGCACTTGCCTACCCCATAGTGACTTTGTTAGGCAATGTCAAAGCAACAAAAGTTCCGACATAACAACATCCTCTGGATGCAAACTCAAAGTTCTGCTGCTTAATGCTAGGAGTGTAAACATAAAGCTGCAGTGGAGGAAATGGCCAATCTGCTAGCTGACAGATTTGGAGGAAACGTCAACCCTCTGGCACTATTGGCCATAACCCAAAGCATAACTGACACCAGCCCCCTTGCTAGTATCTCTGGACATCAGGACATATCTGTGCTCTCCAAGTCTAAAATCCTCAGTGGTACCAGATAACACCCCATGTTGCTTACTAAGCAATCTAAAACAGGACATAACTGACCAAATTAGCATCATCTTTAACCATAGCCTGAGAATTGACTTTGTTACAGTAGAGTGGAAAATAGCAGCATTAATCTCCTTGTACAAAGGGGGGTCATCAACCAACCCTGGTAACTATAGACCTATACATCTAACCAGTCTCATCTGCAAGGCCATGGAAAGAATCATCTTGGACCTTATCAGCAAGGACATAGGTGACCTTTAAACTCTAGACCCAACTCAATAAGGCTTCATTAAGGGTAGATCATGTTATTAAATCTAGTAAACCTCTTTGAGAAAGACACCAAAGCCCTGGATGTAGTTAAGACAGTGCATACCACCTATGTTGATCTGGCCAAGAGTTTTGACACAATCCCCCACTCATGTATCATTGTGAAACACTCCCATCTGGGGATTAAACCTTTACATCACTAGATGGTTAGCCAACTGGTTCACTGGCAGAACAGATATAGTCAAATATGGTGACTCAACCTCTACCAGTACAGCCATTAGCAATGGCATTCCGTAAAGATCTGTACTAGGCCCTTTACTGTTCGGACTTTATTTCTTGATAGTCCAGGCAAAAGTACACAGCCTTTGGCTTACCAGGTTTGCTGATGATTGCAAATTGGGTGCAATTATTGAGTCCATGAATGATGTAAACATATTACAGGAGGGGGTAACACAAACAAATGATTGGTGCCAAAGCCACACAGTCTAATAATAAATGCAAAAAGTACCATTATTTTTGCCTTTTGCAAAGTGGAATGCCCTGCTAATTGTAGCAATGACAAAACCACACCCCCCTCGCCCAAGCTCAAACCCAGTAGTGCAAGACCTGGGAACACAGTTAGATAGCAATCTAAACTTTGACCACCAAGTTTCCACAGTTGTAACAAAAGTCTTCTATTGTGGGCACCTCATAATCAGGCCATTGTATCCAAATCTGATGATGTTATAATATCACTGTTCCTCAATTCTCATCAGAACATGAATTGAGTACAATGCTTGTTTTTGCATGTACCTCACCAGACACCTGCAGTAGATGGAGAGACCACAGGTTCTCAACAATTCAGGGCCTACAAGCCATGCCATGAGATAAGTGGATAGACTGAAAGCCCTGTCCCTGTACTGTGTATTCTTTAGGATGAGGTGACTTGTGCCTGGCCTACAGGCCAGTCTCTGACCTTGCCCTGAAGGAAGTGCTGCACATCTGGAAATCTAATGGCATAAGAGTCACTCGCTCTATGGATTTTAACCTAGCCTGTAACATTAACAGAACATGCTTGAGAGACAGCTACTATAGCTGATGACATAACCAGAGTCCAGTTACAGGAAAATGGTAATAGCAGTGTCTGACATGCTGGTGTAAAATGCTCTCTGTAATGTCAAGTAAGTGCACAAACACACACAGGCACACACACAAACACACACGCACACACACACACACACACACACACACACACACACACACACACACACACACACGCCAGTTGAGTGCAGTGAGAACAGAGCCCTTACATATCTAAGTACAGTGACTGGAGACCTCCATATTTAACACAAGTGCCCCAGCACAAGACTGATTTGAAAAGTGTTGGACAACACTTTATAAGTGATGACATCAGCAGTGTCTAGTGAAAGGAAGATGGCAATAGCAGTTTTCCACGTGCTGGTGTAAAATGCCTTCTCTACTGTCAAGCAAGAGCACAAACACACACACACACACACACACACACACACACACACACACACACACACACACACACACACACACAATTTATATTAAATCAGCAAACATGTAAAAAAGTGAACGCTGATTTATCAACCCCGTGTAAGCAAAAGCTTACAATCCTGAAGACTCAGAACAGTGATTTTTTTTTCCCAAGGAAAAAAAAATCACTGTTCCAAAAAAAAAATTAAAATAAAAACTTCAAAACATTACATAAAGTGGGGGGCTTTGCCCCCCACACCCCCTGATGTGGGGGGATGTGCCCCCACACCCTCTACTTAAATATACCAACTCTGAGATCACACTACAGTGATGAAAACGGCAAAGTAATGGAGCCGGCCAAGCGATTTCTTTCCCGGGGAAAGAAATTGCTTATATGTCGTTTTGCTATTTTGCTGTTTCATGCTTTCAAGTTTGATCATGACGCATTCAAAGGATTGCATCTTTAAATTTATAATAGGAAGCCCCCCCCACACACACACACACCAGTTGACTGCAGTGAGAACAGAACCCCTACCTAAGTACATACATTAGAAAAATCAGTACTTTACATACGCACTACTGCACAAGTCTGACTTTTATAAGACTGCAGGACAATTTATAGTGGATGACATCAGCACTGGATGTTTGAGAGAAGATGTTGGGATGCCTGCATGAATGGATGTGTAGGCATGTCTAACTGTCAAAATACTGGTACTCCATGGCATACCTCTCAACCATGCTGAATTGCTCAGTTTTTACCAAGTTTTGGGGTTCAAATGAAGGGGTGTCATGATTCCCGAGTGGCACCCCTTCATTTCCAATTTTTTCTATTTGTTTTTTTAATTTTTGTGACTTGTGCAGCTGACGTCATCACGTACGCAATGACGTCAGCTCCCTCGGGGATTCCAGCCTGCGCAATGACGTCAGCACCCTCTACCAGCCTGTCAGAATTGAGCTAAAGGAGCTCATGCATTTCCGGCTGGCTGGCTGTTTCAAATGCGAGTGGGAACAGTTTGGGACTAGCCGCTGGCCTGCATCAGCATGAAGAGCGAGCAGCCGTGGAATGAAAGAACTTGCTTGGGACGGATTTTTCGGCAGATATGGTAAGTTTTTGTGTGTTAGAGGCATATTATTTATTCAGAAATATAGTGCCATCTTACACACTGTTGGTTGTCTGTCAGGAAAGTGAATCTCAGTGAGATTATAGGATTTAAGATTTTCAATTGTAAAGACTTCCCTGTTTTTCTGGTAACAACACAGCTTCTCACACACAGTACAAGTGAGATGATATAAGGCTACTAGTACAACTCTGCCTGAACCACAGTGATCCATGTCCTTGGTAGAACATACCAAAGTCTGGTATATTAACCTTTTTTACTTTTGGTACTATCCGTATTTCAAAGAACAACAAATGCTTGTAGTTCCGAACTTTGCTGGAGGCACTATGGACGATAATGTAGATAAGTTTTAATTCTTTTGTTTCTCCCTATGGGGTGTCATTTGGGGAAGAAAGCATACTGTTTGGACATGTTGTATTACCTGATTTTGGTAAATTCTTTTTTCAGGATAAAGGTGGGTCCCATTCAAGGGCTTGGAGTTTGGTATTTGTCACCTGCTAAACTTAATGCATGTGTAAGTGATATTTGATACAAGTCTTTATATTGCCTATATATACATAGATCTCTCTCTATATAGACAGACTGATATAGATAAAGATATAGATATAGACATGCAGGTTTATCCATGTTTGGCCCTGCTTGACTTGAGAGATTTATGCTTTTAAGTGCTTTTAAGGGCAGCAAGAAGTTTTAAGTGTGCCTGACACGAATCCATGTCTGAGAAAAACAGTGACAAGACTGGTAAGAAATATAAACCTCGAGTGGCACACAGAAATTGTGGCTTAACACTCTAAGGTAGACCATTTGTAATACGCCATACCAGAGGGATTGCATGATGGCATCATGCTATAACAGAATGGTCGTACATCATGATTATACCATGTCTCAAGCAGACTGCCCTCTAAAACTATTGTGGCATGTAAACAGAAAGGCACTTTGGCTTATCACACTGCCTGTCCATCTAAGACATTATTTTTTAGGGCTTCATTTACAAATTGCTTATCTGTCTGGCTAGTAACAGCAGTCTCAGTTCTTATATTTAATTACTGTCTAAACAGAAATGGAAGTGCACAGCAAACAAGCTAGCATATGGATACTAGATATATGCAATAGTGAGTACATAATGTAGATTATTTAAGTATGCAATGACTGTGAGACTGGAACACCTGATTGATTTATATTAACCTTTTGTGGAATTAGTCATTTTGGAAAAATTAATTTTGTTTCAACAGTAGCTGTGTGTGTGTGTGTGTGTGTGTGTGTGTGTGTGTGTGTGTGTGTGTGTGTGTGTGTGTGTGTGTGTGTGTGTGTTTCTTACTTTACAGTAGGCACTTATATTTTGTGTTAGAACTATCTGCATATGCTTTTCATTTATTTGGTCTAAGCAGTACTGCTTATGCCAAATTGGTTTGTGACTTTGTGTTGTTAGTAGCACAACAGGTAGAATGCTTGCTTGGCTTGCTTTTGATGCAGAAGGCTGTGGGTTCTATTGCTTTTTATTTATGACAGCCAGGGTGTGTGTGTGTGTAAGTAAACTTTTATGATGGAAATGTTCTGACTTGGGCAGTTTTGTCATTATTGCTTCATGCATTTTGTTTCATTGCATACTGGAAAAATAATTTAAAATACGCTCTAAGTCTTAAGTGTGCTGTATTATACAAGGAATATAATTTAATAAAGTCAGGAAGGTGTATCAAAGAACACATGTATGTTTCTGGTTTTGTGTGCAAGGGGCCTATGATTTGAAAACAGCCCAAAGATAATCTTTATCCACCACCGGCCAGATGCATTTTTTTGGATGTGGTGTGGGTTTCAATGAATGTGAAGTTTTAATGCCAAGTCTATTTTCATTGTGAGACAGTATTGCTTTGTTTAGCAGATATCTGTTAGTGTTTTGTGCATTGTGCTCCAAAATTTAAGAATAAATCCAAATAATCATTGTATAAGTAAAGCAGTATGCACACATTAGTGTTTATGGTAAATGTGGTGAAATCGCCAGGTAAAGGGACATTGCAATGGCTGCAGGGGGTCAGTGGTGCCATATTTTGGTTGTCTGTTCTTCAGTTTGCATTTGAAAATTGATACCCCACAATTCCATTGGAGTGGGCGGGGCTACGTAATTATGTGTGCAAATAAGATGTTAATCAGTGTACAGATTTGTACCTATTTTTCATGGGCTTTGTCCAGATTTTTGATGTTTCCAGGTTGAGAGGTATGCTCACCATAGCTCTCAAATCAACCTGTTAGCACAAAAAAACCTGGACAAAGCCAACAATAGGGGAATACATCACAGCCCTAAAAAAAGGAAAAATTTCAAATGCTGACCTTATAAACTTAGAAAATTGCTAGAATAAAAGGTTTTGTGTTATTTATTTTCTGAAGAATATGAAGTCTGAAATTCAAATGCCTGTCATTATTTATTGAACTCAACCCTTCACTGACTTGCCACAAAAAGCCATAAAACCACAGATTTTATAAGGAACAGAACAAATATGAGGCATAAATCCAAAGCTTTCACAAGGGGTTCTTGTCACTTGTACCAAAGGTTTAATTTGCTATTGTTATTAAATGTTCTTTTGCAATGTGCTGCTAACTCCTATTTAATTAAAAAAAAAAAAGATCAAAATTGAATGAAAAAGTTGCTTAGATAAAAAAAAAGTATTTGCAAACTTTGTCTGAAATTAATCACACAGAACAGGTTGTACTGAAAGCAAAGTTGAACTGTTCAAAAATAAAAAAATATGTTACACCTGGTTTAACCACTTCAAAACAATCAAGCTCTAACAGGGATCATTTAAACATGTAGCCTTTCCTGTTTAATGGCTGTCAATCCTAACCCTTCTGGCCTGACTTCTACCAATTAGGCAGTCTTGCTAAGTGCTTGAGAGTTCATTAATTACCCGGTGTTAATTTGTGCTGCACGGACTGAATAGAGTCCTTAATCAAATCGTCAGCATGTCTAGCTGATTAAACCTGAAATAGAGCAAAGCCGGGAATGACAGAGGTGTACAGAAGCAGACTTGCTTCTTCCCATAAGGTGAGAACCTACAGTCTGCTCATAGAGCAGTCACAGAGCTTGGTATGCTGTACAACCTTTACTACTATATACACCTTTCCCTGATGGTGCTGTGGTAGCGTTGTCGCCTCACAGTAAGACATTGTCCTGTTCGATTCTCAGCTAGAGTGTCTTCTGTGTGGAGACATGTGTGAATGGGCGTACCTTTGTTGAAGGTTGTGCGTCAGGGCCAGCAACTCGGCACATAAAAATCTACTGCCAATCATTAGTGGACCGGAGTTCTGCTGTGGCGACCCCTAACCGGGAAAAGCCGAAAGATACAACAACACCTTTCCCTGACTGTGCATTTCTAACTGATGTCCTAGCTTGTTCATCAGAAAACAATCACTGCAGTGTTTGTAATACGATTAAATTAAAGTATTATGTGAAAACACTAAAAATGTACGCGTCGCATCGCACGTTATAATACATGCATGCAGAAAAAGAAAATACAGTTTGACTTTTAAACGATAAAAAATGCAGTATATTTGAACTGAAAAACATAGCAAGATGAACAGCGAACATCTACATACAAGCTGTGCATCACTTGAATGCCATATCTGTCACGTAAATGCTATAATATGTACTCCAGTACAAACACATTTATGTTACCAGACTAGTTGATTTAGTGGGTTAACTGTTAACAAAATCACCTTGAAACAAACTGCTTCATTTAACTATTAGTGAGCTAGGGATAAAAGATAATAAGAGGTACTGTAATGTGGATCCAGTGAGCACAAGCCTTGCAAAGGCAGACGGCACACACACACAAGGTTTCCTTTGCGTACTTGTGTTACTTGCTTGCAAGTCTGCCATTTCTGCATACACACACCAGGTTTCATTTCGTTATAAGTCCGGGATCTCCATTCAGTGCTGCTGCTGCTGCCGTTCCTACACACACAAGGTTTCGTCAGAGCTGCCGTTCCTGACCTGCACACTCATACAAATCAAGGTTTTGTTTTGTTAGACCTGCAGTACTCGGCACTCACTGTTTGCATTTATAATCCATTTCTGGAGGCTGTTCCAGCTCCCATTTGAACAGAAATTTCAGTTTTTTGCATGAATTACGTGAGCTCCAAGGAGCTCAATTCCAACAGGCTGGTAGCCCTGATGGATCTGATGTCATTGTGCACATGATGACGTCAGCTTCATCAGCCCGTAAATTAAAAAACAAAGAAAAAAAATCGGAAATGAAGGGATGCCACTCGGGAATCGTGGCACCTCTTCATTTGAACCCCCAAACTCGGTAAAAACTGAGTAATTCAGTACAGTTGGGAGGTATGAATCTGAGACATGCAGTCTATAAGGAATTTTGTATCATTGTCCTTAAAATGTGTGAGAATCTAAAATATCAATAATATACAGTTTTTAAGAAATGCAGGGGATGCTGTATGTTATTGAACAGAAACTGTGAAATGTGTACTGAGAGGTTGGATGTTACTGAACAGAAAATGTAAAATGTGTGCTGTTTACTTACATTTAAAACCTTGATACAATTACTTCTACACTTCGTAAGTCTAACCTGGTTAACACACCCACTGGAGGTAAAGGAGTCTGAATCGCTGCGGTTTTTTCCTTCTCCTTACCAGTAATCATTCACAATTGCAATCGATTAGCAACAAACACTAAGAGAGTGCCTGCACTATGTTTACATATGCTACATGGAGTGAGGAATTTTTAGCAATTATAATGAGTCCTCACCTCATTTGTATCTTCACCTTGCTCACAGGCCTGAATCTACACTACAAAAAGGGAAACATGTAGCTAGGGAACCTGAAGGTGAGGTGACTTTTTATGTGGATATCACAGACGAAGATTGCTATTACTTTAGATTTATCTGCACAGAAGACTACAGATCTTGATAAGGTATGATTGCATTTTTCAGTTATATACTGGATATGCTCACATGTTACTTAGAAAAATATTTTTATATATGCATTAGCAAATGCTACTTTTATCTGTATGTACTTCTTAGAAGTTTACTGATGGCAGAGGCATTTTTGTCAGGGCATTTTACTTTCTCAGATGCACAGCCTTATTAACTTTCATCACAAGTGTTAATGTTACAACTGTTTCTCTTTACATTCTTCTGTTGTTATTTCAGTGAAATGTAAATGTCCCATATTGTTGATGACATGGGGGGTGTTAGCCTTCTAGGATAGCCCATAGGCACATCTAGGGGGAGTGCTAGCCACAGGTGGAGGTGACTGGCAATTGCATAAAAATGAATGTTCTGTAAGCATGTTTTTGGGACAATTTCTTTGATAGCACTTATAACAATTCACTGAAGTTTTATTCCTTTGTTTGATACCAAAATGTCATTTACCTTTTGTTTTGGGGGTGGGGGAGCCACATTCCATGTCTGTGTTGGCACAAACAAAACTGTTTGTACAGAGGTTTTCTTTGTTATTGTTACTCCCCTTGTTTTGAATCAAACCTTGATTTGTGTGACTGTGATATGTTACAACCACATAAACACTTTTTTTATATTTGAATATCTTGAAAGTTTTTTTGTTTCTCTAGTGGGTGATATTGAAAAACTACTTATGTATTACATCTAAGGTGGACTTTTTCTTATGTGATATATGTGTAGTATCCTTCTTTTCTGTTTTATGTCATTTAGGACTGTGGCACCCAAGTGTCCCAATTTCTGCAAACTCCCCTTCATTGACCCTGAGAATAATGTCATTGTATAAGCATTTAGGCGACAAGGTGCCTTTCTGCTTGAGAGAGGATGTGGAGATATATCTGGAAGAATGCAAATTTGGCAGTAGACAGTGAGTGATGTAAACGCTGTTGGAGGATGCAGCAGGACAGATGATCAGGTCCGCCATAGGGCCACTGACATAATTCCATTAGATGGGAGGACAGCAGCTACAGTTCCCTGTGCTAAAGACCCACCACTCACACCATGAAGAGTCCCTGTCCACTGTCAAGGATCCAGAGAGATCAGTGGAAAGTGCACAACAGCATATGATTGATGTTGGTGCTGCTGTTTCAGGGAGGACAAGTATGTCCCAGGAGGAGCTTCAAGGTAGGCTTACCTATGTCAATTGTTAAATGTTTCTTGTATAGTAAAATATTGGCAGCATTACTTAAATTAGTTTAACATTTTTTTCAGGGGGGGGACTAGCTATAGATTGCTACAGTTAACAGCATATTCTGGTTCATTACACATCGGCTTGGGGTTGATGTGTCATCCAAGTTTCTGTTAAATATACTGTTAATGGACATATAAATGCCCAAAGGCTTTCCACTCTGTGTTACAGTTATTGTGATGATGGTATCCTTACATTTTGCTTAACTTCTTCCAGAACCATCCTCCCTAACACGTGTGGAGTCATCTTGCACATGATAAGCCAAACATTTATATTTCAGTACTAATGAGCAGTTATTTTATCTGTACATGTGATGTGCTTATCAGGAGTGTTTGTATTGCTGTACTGTCTGTCACAGTGGCAGCGGTGTTAGTTTGTTAGCATATATTGGACTATAGTAGTGCAGCTATTCATTTCTTTCCTGTGTTTGTTGCTTATTATCACAGGTGATCCTGACAGTGGAAATATAGGACTCTTACAACCTGATGTCAGAGTATCGGCAGACTCTGATTATGATGGTGAGCAAACAGAGGGACACATAGCTTTCAACCTCCCATCTCCAAAAATGAGGAACACTAGCCATCATAATGTGGAACAAGATGGGCAAAATCTGGAACACTTACTAATGGCTTACTAACAACTTCAACTAAGAAGGTCATAGGATAGTTAAAATATGCGGAGTTTACTTATAAAAAAGATCTTTCAATGATTTAATATGATTCCTTTCTATTTACAATGGATATCAGTTAACAAAATCCTATCAATGAATGTGTGACAGACCCTTTAAATGTGGAACTTTGAGGAACATGAACTTTTTAAGACCCCAAATGAGGAACATTCCTCGTAATGAGGTACATCTGAGAGGTATGGAGGCACAGTCGGGGGGTGCAGAGGTTGACTCTGACACCGAGGTTGACATTCAATCAGCTCCAGTAATTCCATTGGACACAGCCAGTAATAGGCCTACACAAACCAATTCCAGTGAGCCCTCAGATATTGGACAGGTGGATGGTGAGACACTCAGTTGGGGTAGTGTGGTAACTGGGACTTGGAAACTGAAATAGCAAAGAGAATGATACATCTGGCAGATACAGTTAAGGAAAGGAAGCATCAGCATAGGGTGCTTGAAAGGAAGAAGGAGCAACTGTATAAAAATTAACTGCTTAGCCTTTGCTAAGGGCACGTGGGTAGCAGGAGTGAAGAACTAGCTCCAGAAGCCAGGATCTGGGCTAAGTTATTTCCTCCATATAAAGAGGGAGATTGCTTTGATAGCATTATTTAGGGCATTTGAATGTATGTCTGGCCAGGGGCAATGGGTGAGGTTTTTAACTTCCCTGCTCATAGGCATGGCAATGCATCCTTTGTAAAAACATCTGACTCTGACTGATTGGACTACTTGAAATTTAAAAATGTCTTTTTAATGTTTTAGGGTTACGCATGAAGGTTTTAGAAAAACATTTAGAGAATACAGGAACAACAGAATATAGTGTCAGCGATTCCACCACAGAAAAAAAAAAACACTAACTTTGGTAGGTGGTGAGTGAGTGAATGTCAAATTACTACTTTTGAATTGTTGGAAGACCTTATGATAAAGCAGAAAGCACTCAGCACTTTGTCTGAAGGCATAACACTCTAGTTAACAAATCAAGTGTGTAACACTGCAAATGAAAATGGATTAATGGTGACTTCTTCCTAGCCAGGTGGGCATAACTGCACAAGAAGGGGGTATCTGGTACTATATGTAAGTATAAGGGAACCCATGGGGTAGTCTAAATCTTAAAGGCAAAGAAGAAGAAATAACTGTTTTCAGTAAACATCAAGGTCTAAAACTACTATACTTCTGTTAGGTTTACTATTGGAATCGCGAAAAATGGAATGTAATCCAGTCATTATCGGAATTGCGAAAACTAGAATGTAATCCAGTCATTATTGTGAATCGTATGTCTGAAAATCAAAACAGGAATACAGGCACTATGTCGAATGTAATGCCGGTTCGAAAACTCAACATTATTCATAATAGTGCCTATATTCCTGCTTTACACACAAACCAGCTAGTGTTACACCCCCAAGCAGTACATACATACTGCACGAAACATAAATTAATGTTTTTGTAGGGGGACAAGCCCCCCTGCACCCCCCACACCCCCTACAAATAATATATTCCAACTCTGAGATTGCACTACAGTGGGGAAAAGGGTAATTTCCCAATCCCCACTTTACCGCAAACTTACTTTACCATGATCATGTAACCGATTACAGCTGTGTGAATGCACTTTCCATTCGCGAAACGGATCAGTCGCACTTATGCAGCTTAGACAAAATGGAATCGGCCAACTGTTAGTTAACATTCCTATTTTCGTCTAACCTGCACTTGGGATTGTAAATGTAAACCCTTCTGTTAGAAGGGGAACTGGGGAGGAGTACACAAAGAGTGAGCTGAGACAAGCACATCTCTCAGATCCTACTCTACAGAACCATGGGAGATTATGGAGGATGTTGCTGATTCTCTAGGACAGTACAGTCCATATACTGGGACAATGGGGTCACTATACAGCAAACAGACTTATGGCAGTATTTAGTAGTCCTAAAGGCCTAACATCAATTATTTCCAGTCATAGCCAATGATCTGGGCATTAAACATATAAATGACGCTTATGTAACATTTTTATTGGCCAGGCATTGTAAAAGATAACGAGTATTGCAAGATGTATGACTAGTATCAACGGGTTGCCAAGGCATGAGACAAAGCTAAGGCTGCTTTGGTTTATTTGCCTGTTACTGGGAAACTGTTCCAAAGGGTAGACAAGGCTATCATGGGGCCTCTTATTATCCCAGGCATCACAGGTAAGAAGTATATTTTAGCGGTGGTTGACTATGCTACTACATACTCTCAGATGCTTCCTTTGTCATCTGTTAGGCAGACAAAGTGTTAAATGCTATTTTAGAAATTTTCAGCAGGGTGGGTTTACCTTGGAAATATTTTTAGAAAGTGGGGTTAACTTGTGTCAGACCTGCTGACTTGTTTGTGGAAGTAAAATACAAAAGAGACCAGCACAGGAACTGACTAATACCGTAAGTGAGCTGAAAGTATTTAAGATATAAAGTACTTATAAAAATCTTAGGAATGTCACTAAGCACAATAATGTACTAAAAGACAGTCCAAATTTAAAGCCCATCAAAATATAAAATCCCCAAGCTTTCACGCATATAGGTGCTACTTCTTTGAACAAGTGAGTGAGTGAATGAGTGATTGTGTGCATGTGAGTGTGTGTGTGTGTGTGTGTGTGTGTGTGTGTGTGTGTGTGTGTGTGTGTCTGTGTTACCCAAGATGCATTTACCATACACTGTTATATCCATTTGCTCCTTCTGCGTTATTTGCCAGTTGTAGTGTGCATCATGACCCTGTAGCGCCTAACAATCAAATATAAAATGGTTCCAGTGCATGTGTATGGGGCAGGCCATCCACCACACTTCCCATGTCCATATGAGTTTTTACCCACTTTCTTCAGTTTTATCCTGTTTCACTCTAAAAAAATCTCATTGGTTATTCAAAACTATCCATAGCTATCAAAATGCGTTTGCACTGACTCAGTTCACTTATCTAGCTAACTAATGTTTCACTTTAAAAGAAAAGGTAGTAGATAATTGAAACAGTCTTCTGGGAAAGATAGCAAGATTTAATACAGGGACAAATTCATGACTGTATGGGATGTGACTCCTAACTGAAATGTCGGCACTATAAATGTTGAGTTCCGCCAAGCTGAAAAAATGACCAAAAATACAGGGGAACAGCGAATGTCAAAGATCACACTTCTCCTTAAATCTTCTTTTTTGCAAGGGGAAAAGCCCCCCACACACCCTGAACTTATATATACCAACTCCAAGATCACAATACCTCAGAGAAAAGAGAATATTCCAGCTAATGGCTATCTAGGACATGGTATATTAAGTTTGTTCTTTTGGTCATTCAGTCAACGTGTTTTGGGACTTGGTCTGGCAGGTCCAAACATTTCAAATTGTTAGTGCGGGAGTTACATAAGCAAATTCTTTCAAATGTTGAAATGGTGGGAAGATAAGTTGGTTATTAAATATGATCTGTAGCTTATCAAAGATATAGGGGAAATTGGAAGAGTAGGCCTTCAAAATCTTTATTTCAGTGTTTTGGTACCGATTTTTAAGAATAAGGGTGATGTGCAGAGCTGTAGTAACTACAGAGGGATTAAATTGATCAGTCACAGCATGAAGTTATGGGAAAGAGTAGTGGAAGCTAGGTTAATAAGGGAGGTGATGATTAGTGATCAGCAGTATGGTTTCATGCCAGGAAAGAGCACTACAGATGCAATGTTTGCTCTGAGAGTTGATGGAGAAGTACAGAGAAGGTCAGAAGGAGTTGCATTGTGTCTTTGCGGACTTAGAGAAAGCATATGACAGGGTGCCTAGAGAGGAGTTGTGGTATTGTATGAGGAAGTCGGGAGTGTCAGAGAAGTATGTAAGAGTGGTACAGGATATGTATGAGGGTAGTGTGACAGTGGTGAGGTCTGCGGTGGGAGTGATGGATGCATTTAAGGTGGAGGTGGGATTATACCAAAGATCAGCTCTGAGCCCTTTCTTATTTATTATGGTGATGGACAGGTTGACAGACGAGATCAGACAGGAGTCCTCGTGGACTATGATGTTTGCAGATGACATTGTGATCTGTAGTGAGAGTTGGGAACAGATGGAGGAGACCCTGGAGAGGTGGAGCTATGCTCTAGAGAGAAGAGGAATGAAGGTCAGCAGGACTAAGACAGAATATATGTGTGTGAATGAGAGGGAGAATAGAGGAAATGTGAGGATGCAGGGAGTAGAGGTGGTGAAGGTGGATGAGTTTAAATACTTGGGATCAACAGTTCAGAGTAATGGTGAGTGTGGAAGAGAGGTGAAGAAGAGAGTACAAGCAGGATGTAGTTGGTGGCAAAGAGTGTCAGGAATAATTTGTGACAGACGAGTACCAGTAAGAGTTAAAGGGAAGGTCTACAAGAGGGTAGTGAGACCAGCTATGTTATATGGGTTGGAGACAGTGGCATTGACAAAAAGGCAGGATTCAGAGCTGGATGTGGCAGAGTTAAAGATGTTAAGATTTGCACTGGGTGTGACGAGGGTGGACAGGATTACGAATAAGTATATTAGAGGGTCAGCCCAGGTTGGAAGGTTTGGAGACAAAGCCAGAGAGGCAAGATTACATTGGTTTGGACATGTGCTGAGGAGGGATGCAGAGTATATTCGGAAAAAGATGTTAAGGATGAAGCTGCCAGGTAACAGGAAAAGAGGAAGGCCTAAGATAAGGTTTATGGATGTGGTGAGAGAGGACATGCAGGTGGTTGGTGTGACAGAGCAAGATGCAGAGGACAGGAAGAAATGGAAACAGATGATCCGCTGTGGCGACACCTAACAGGAGCAGCTGAAAGAAGAAGACTATGGAATTTACTATAAAATAACAGCTGACTAAGCTAGCTGGATTAGCTCACAGTGTAAGGAATCCCAAAAGCAATGGAGTCAGGTGACCATCTATGCAGAAAAAAGTAACAAATTGCTAAATTCTTTTCCCAAATCTTGCATTAAAGTTCTGGACTGTGGTGATATAAAATGAGCAATAATCAATTTCATCAAGTGATGCTTAGTTAAATGTGATTTGTGTTAGCCCAGATACTTTAGGTTCAAGTCTCAGATGTAAACTGCCCTGGAGATGTTCATGCATATTCATACTGAGAAGACTTTGCTCCACAGTCCTAGACATTTTGATATGAATTGTAAGTTACAAATCTCCTAACACCAGATATGCAAAAGAGCACAGTCTCTGTACATTCCAGGTATCAATAAGGGACTATAGCATCTGGCTGAAAATAACTTTAATACATGATACTGAAAACCGGGGATGTCGCACTTCTTCAAAGGTTGTCATTTCTTCACTGAGTAAAACAAAAGCAAACATGCCATGGTATTCCGTGGTCTTAATCCTTCTGTGAGCACAATGTATATGTTGGTTGTCACAGAGAATATGCTAAGAAGGAGAACTTGTGCATACCTTCCCCCCTCCAAATTTCACAGATAAAATGCTGCCTACTTGATCTGTGAATGTCAAAGTTAATGGATTTTCTGATTTTGATGTCATGCTTGAATCCAGGTCTTCAATGTGCAGTTGCAAAATGTTACATACCAGGTCGGACTGCTCTCCATAAGAACTGCAACTATGTCTGTCTGCTCCAGCAAGCAAGCAAAATCCAGACAAAATAAAGCTACATCTATGAATATGACTGCTGCTTAAGTCATTGCTTTTTCTCAGACATTCATTGTTCATTTGCAAAATAAAGTCAGCTGAAGTAACTAATGTAAGATGTTTAAATGTAGGTTCACAGTTCAGTGAGTCTAAAGGAAGTCCATTTGACAATATCACTTTTTTAAAAAAGTTTTTTTTAACTAATCCTAGCATAGACGGGTGCAGTGGTAACCATGCTATTCTGAAACAGAATGAAACCAAAAATAGAAATCCACTGCAGAAAAAAAGAAGTCTTTAGAAGTCTCTCTCTTTGTATTTCTGACTTTATGTTCCAGGAATACAGACTAATGTGTGAACCAATCTAAACAAAAAAGAGGATTGCCTTTATTGCCAGAGGAACTGTGCCTTGATTGAAACTCTGATGACCCAGGCTCAGCTAGGAAGCTTGGATGCTGGGCAGGATGAGCAGGAAAGGAGTGGAAGTAGTAGAGTCTAAATACATGAGTATCAGCTGTTGCAAGACATGTAATGGCTCATGCTCAAATTAAGGGAATGGGGGGGGGGGGTTGACCTGCTAAGCAATGTATTTAGAACTCTAAGTGGGCCAGGGGTCTGGATTCATGCATTCACTCCTTGACATTCAGTACATAGGCAGCAGACATAAAGCTCAAAGAAGTTCCAGAACCTTACAAAATAATAGCCTTTCATTAGGTAGTTTTCACCCTTTACTGCACAGGGATGAAAAAAGAGGGCTCCACTGAGGCAAATTTCCACTGGACAGATGAACCTCCTCCATGGGGTGATTTGGCATGCCACTTCCATGACAGAATGTCGGCAATAATGTGGCTTAGTAGTCACTGAGGAGAGGTCACTGTTGGGATATCAAAGAGACAGAAGCAGATACAATGATAAAAATACAATGATCCTATGAGTTCCTAGGACTGTAGCAGAGAACTTAAAAAAGGAAGCTATTGGAGTATGTATGGATGTGTGGGGACAGTACTGTAGTAAGGATGGGGCAAAAGGGCCATGACCCCAGCTCAAAGTTGAAGAAGGTGCTGAATACTTAAAAAGTGCAGCTTAGAAACTGATAAGAAAGTGATCACAGCTGTTTAGCAGACAGCTTGTAAACTAACTGACAAACTGTAAACTTTGTTTTTTAAAGGTAGTTTAACTCAGTTAAAAAAGTAGATAGTTGACAAGCTGTCTATAAGTGATTTCAGTGGTGATCATTTAATGTCAGTTGACAAGTTACACAATACTAATAAGAAGTATCATTAAGATGACTGATGGCCAGTAGGGGGGGAGCACCACATGGGTGTGCATATGCTACAGCTCTGGTGGAGAGGATGATTTAGAACTTTATTGGAACTGATGGCAGACAAGCAATCTATACAGGCTGCACCACACTGATAATTCCTACAGGTAGCCTGGAGTGCTGTCCAAACTAACAAAAGTAGCAGGTAGCAGGTACCTGCCACCAATAATAGCTCATAGTAGGAATAACATTTCAAAAACTATTACAGACTATAGAGAGGTATGTTTTCCCTCATTAGAGGTGTAGAACAAGCAGTAAAGAAAAGCAGACATCTATCCATCACTGTTCTCTCTATACATGCCTACTCATGCACCCCCCCCGAAAAATGGGCACAAGACATATGTCATGCACCCCCCCCTAAAATAGGCACAAAACATATGGCATGCTAATAAAGAACTGAGGTGGCATCAGAGGTTATTTCCAACCAGTGTGGCATAGGGAAAGCCCCTTTACGTGCATACTGATATAATAACCCAGATTATAAACAGCAATTAGTGCTGCATTCAGAAGCAATAATGGAAAGGGGGCTCCCCAAGATTATGGTGTGCCTTAAATTGTACACCTACATAGCTTTCAACTTTACCTCTAGGATAAGGGACAAATGTAAAAATAATCAAGGACAATCAGGCATACTTTTTAAGGCAATAGTTAATAACATGAGAAGTTGACAGAATACGAGAATTTGAATTAACATGCATTTTTTGAAAAAAAAAGAAGTCTATAGTTCAAATTATTATAATTAATTATTAAGTGTAATCCACCACCTTTTCTGCCAGAATCAGTAGTTTTAGAAGGGATTAGAAGGGACAAAGCAAAAATCTAAGGCAGCATCAGGGATGCTCCTGGAAATTAGGGACAGTTGAGAGATATGTACCCTCATGTTACATGCAATATTGGAGCCTACAGATAGCATAAATAATGAAGTAATAGCATCCCTAAAGTATTATGACTATCCTAAGGATACAAGAAGGCCAGCAAGACTGTCATCTCAACAAACCACTATGGCAGTGAAGTCAAGTAATCATAAAAGACAATATATAAGTGAATATGTGTCTGCAGTTCCTGCAATTATGACAGCCAGTCAAGAGCATACCTGCTGTTACCTCTTACAAGACAAAAACATACTGCAGTTTGTACACATCTTTGTGTGTGTGTGTGTGTGTGTGTGTGTGTGTGTGTGTGTGTGTGTGTGTGTGTGTGTGTGTGTGAGTGTGTGAGTGTTTGTGTGCGTGTGTGTGTGTGCATGTGTGTTTGCATGTGTTTGCACACGTGCACGTGTGTGTGTGTGTGTGTGTGTGTGTGTGTGTGTGTGTGTGTGTGTGTGTGTGTGTGTGTGTGTAAAAATACATATGCATAGCTAGTGTGATATGCAGGCACCTGTACATATGAATATGTGTGTTAATTTTTTCTAGTAGTAGACCCCATTATGAAGGGTAAATTGGGAGTTGCTGGCATTTCTGGGAAAGGGCACATAGCTAATTAGCATTAGCCATTCTACTAATTTGGATTCAGGAAAGCTTACCATGAGGGGGATCCTTAACAAGGATATTTTATCTATAGTTACAAGTCTTTCTAAATTTTAAACAACCATACTGTTGAAGTTTCCTGCTAGCAGGGGGCATCAGCATGGACGGAGGTCTTCCAAGCACAGCTTTTGATGGTATGGCAATTTAGCAGAGTGGCTAATGCTAATTAGTCATGTCATCTCCCCCAGACATACCAACATTGCCCAACTTATCCAGCTAAGCAATTAAGAATTGCTAAGCTGTATAAAATTTCACTGTCAAAAGACAACGCTCTAGGTGAGTTCAGTGAATATATAGAGGTAGGGGATTATGTCAGTGTGTGTACGTATGTGAACATATGTATGCTTGTCTGTAGGGGTATGACTGTAGCTGCACGAATGTTTGTGTGTGTGTGTGTGTGTGTGTGTGTGTGTGTGTGTGTGTGTGTGTGTGTGTGTGTGTGTGTGTGTGTGTGTGTGTCTGTGTCTCCGTGTGTGGTGCCTTTATTAATGTGATGTGTAGGTCACTAGAGAGAGAGCACTACCATCATCGCATCTGACAGCACTAGGGTTGGTTAGTGTGTGACTCAGATATATGCTAATGAGCTGCTACTGAGATCTTTCTCATTATGGTTCCTTCATTACATTTTCTTACAGTTGTGGTAATTAATCTATCTGCATTATTCAGTTATCAAGAGAGGTTAGCCTTTTTTTGGATCACAGGGTTGGTGTTTTTGCCCTTGCCAAGGTGAAGCATGGGCCAGTAGGAGAACACTGCTACCATCAGATCTGACAACACTAAGGCTGGTTACTGTGTGATCCAGAGACATGCTAATGAGATGTTAATAAGGTCTTTCTCATAACTGTCTCTGAGTCATATTTTCTCAGTGTTGCAGTAATTGACCTACCTGCTGTATGCAATTACCAGGAAAGGTAAGCCTTTTTCTAGATCCTAAAGATGGTGTCTCATAAAAGGCTTATCTAAACTCTTCTCTTGCCCCACTTTGCTTTTTTTTCATACATTTATCTACATCCTTGATACATCATAACAACTACAAAATTTCTTGTCAACAGTCTATAGGTATGCTACTCTTTATAAACTAAAGTTAAAGTTCACACACTGCATACACAACACACACACACGCACACACACACACACATGTGTATGCACGCACACACATGCACACAAGCACACACACACACACACACACACACACACACACACACACACACACACACACACACACACACACAGCACTGCCACACATGCAATTGCAAAACATTCTAGCCCACCTAAAGAAATCCCCAAACCTAACTGTACACTTAACTTAAAAGAAGAAAATAAAAAAATGCAAATAAGCAGCCAGAAAATAAATAAGGACATACCACATTTCCCATTCACTTTAGTGTAAAAAAGTAACTTCACATACTTAACACATAAATAACATTTATGCCCAACTCCACAAAACTTGCACTGCCCACCAAAATCTTACATTGGAAGTGAGATTTGTCATGTTTAGAATGAAAAAAGTAAAAAACATAAATTAATAGACTAAAACAATCAGAATATAGCATTACTGGGAAAACAGACCCAATTTTAACTACATAAGCAAACTTAAATAAATTAATAAAATTAACTACAAAACTAAAACATTCTAACTCACTACAAGACTAAACTATACCTAAAACACAATTTTTATTACAACATTAAAAAAACAACAGTAATATACTCTAAAATTACAGTAAGCAATACCCACAAAACTATTCATTCACAAAACCTGCACAAACTAGTTAAAGCTCTGCCATGTATATTCCTACAACACTAAAGAGCTGAGATGGTTCCATGCAAGATGGTCACCAAGCAGCAGCTCCCTTGAGTTTCTCTGCAATTTATTATAGTACTTGACAGAACATTTTCATCCTAAACAAATAAAAGGAGCTACTTCATCATAAATACTTTTCTGCACAGAATTTTTGTGCAAATTGGAAAAACGTAGCCTTAGAATTTTCCAACAATGTTTCCTGGTATCAATTATCTTGGAGCTATGTAGAAAATGAAATGTTTTTCTTCTAATAAATGCCTATAAAATAAGACTTTCAACAAACAGGCATATCCTTATAGATCACTTCAAAAATATTAAAAAATACTAAAACAGACTTTGTTCAGGAAAAGAGCAACAAACATAACTTCTAAATTCAAAGGATGTTAGAAGGGGATAAAACACAAACTGAATTAATTCTAAAACAAGAACATGACTGAAAGATAAGTTAAGTACTTTGAAAACAGGGACAGAAGCAATATTCTGAGAAAATTGGACCAGAATTTGGCTAATTTTCTAAATACTTAACTTCATAAAAGTTCACAGGAGGGTATTTCCTTTGGAATAGAAACATGTATCACTTGTGCAACCTTCTAGCAAGTAAAAATTTCCACCAGTGTCTATAAATGCGAAATATATATGGTATATTAAACAAAAAATGATTTAAAACTTCTCAGTCAAATCCTTCTATTAAAGCTGCCAACAATGTCAGATTTGATGCTGATTATTCAATTAAGGTTATGGAAAGAAAAAATAAATCCATTTGGTCCTTATTCAAAGTCTTATAAGAGAATGACATTACTTATTTATATTTGTTTAATGAGGTAGTGCACTGATCTTAATGGACCATTTGCAGGCACAGCCAGGTGAATAGGATCGCATAAGAAATGAATAAAACATATTTACAGATATAATGATATGCTAAAAAGTAACAAATGTGCATACATATTTACATTTACAAGAGTATGCTACAACATTTAGTTCAAGAAGCAGTTTACAGTGTAAAAACATGGATGCAAAACTGGAATTATACTTAGATCTTTATGGATAAGATGTAGCCGTAATGACTGAGATGGTTTATGCTACGGGGATTGCAACATATCATTATATAGAGAGGCATGAAGGCATTAGAAAAGGCAAGTGAGAATAGCTACAGGAAAGGATACCAGGGGAGAAGACAGAGAAAAGGTGAGAGAGACATTACAAAGGTAAGAAGACTAGAAAGGAGAAGAAGTGTGAGAGAGATGCAAAGAAAAGTGGGAAATAGGATGAATAAGGCAGTACGTCAGAGGATGACAAGATGAGATAATGAAATATGAAATTAGGATAAAGGAGTGTGAGAGAGCTGCAGGGTTTATGTAATGTGAACTGAGTGTGTGCAGATCACTTTGTGTGAAGAGGTGTTCCCTGAGCTGTTGCCTGTAGTCTGAGCACTTTTGGATGTCTCAGAGTTTGAGAGGAATGGAGTCCCATAATTTAGGTGCTAGGATGGAGAATGCATGGTCAGTGTGATAATGTTTAATTTTTGGAGTTAGTAGGGTGGGTTGAGATTGAGAAATACCCCTGAGATTATCTGTAGTGGTTTTGGTGAAAAGTTTATGAGTGAGAGGGGACAATATTCAGGAAAAAGAGCTTTGTGAATTAGTGATCTTAGCAGGAGGTTGGCTCTCAAATTTACTGGGAGCCATTTAACTTTGGTGAGAGTTAGGCAGTGGTGTTCATTACTGGGAGAGTTAGTAATGAACCCAGCAGATTTTATTGGAGTTGGTTTGTAAGGTTGTGGCACTTTTCTTTGAGGTTGCAGCTATAATGTGGACTCCATATTCAAGTTGAGATTAGAGTATTGTCTTGCCTATGGCAGCTTTGGCTGGCTTTGACAGAAGAGGTGATAGTTTATTCAACCAGAACAGTAGTGTGTTGATCTTTTTGTGTGTGTTTTGAATGTGTAGTTGAAAGTTAAGAGATTGGTCTAGCCAAATGCCAAGGTATTTGAAGAATGTGGCAGTTTCTACGGTGGTATTGGGGATGTGGCAGTTTCTATGGTGGTATTGTTAACATCTTTGATATTAATATCCTTGGCTATTTTTTTGATTGGTTCCAAATAACATTGCTTTTGGTTTTGAGGGCTGAGTATATATTTCAAGCCTATTAGCCACTGGCTGAGTGTTTGGAGGTGATCTTGGAGCTTTATATAATAGAGTGGGATTTGTTTGACCTGTAGATGGCTATGTCATCTGCATAAAGAATTAGAGGTGGCTGAGGATGTTCAGATGGGAGTTTGTTGACAAATATGGAAAATAGCAGAATGACTAAATTCTTTAATTAATTTAATTTAATTTGTTTGTTTTAGGAGGTGGGTTTTTTGTAGATCTTGTGACTTGGGTGAACTATTTATTTGATTATTGTGTTGTATGGCGATTTGTCTGAAGAAGTTTTGTCACTGAACTAAACAAAAACGTTAATTTTATTAAACTAGTGAATAAGTACATAAACCAAGGTTTTGCATCATCACTAATTCCTATTTCAGATAATTTGTCAAATAGTAAGTTATGGTCAATTAGATCAAAGGCTTTTGTGAGGTCAATAAAGACAGCTGCCTTTTTTCAGGATAGGATTTCATCTGTAAGTTAGTAAAGAGCTGTTGTGGTGCTGCATCCAGAAGAGAATTCATGTTTCTTCCTAGAAGATGATATTGATGTAAATAAGAAATAATTTGGCTGTAGATCATTTTTCTAGTATTTCACCTAAAGTGGGAAATACTGAGATAGGATGGTATTGGGAAAGAGTAGTTGACTTGGGCAGTTTTAGAATATGAGTGACTATTGCTGTTTTCCATATCTGAGGCATAATCTTATTAGTTAAGCAGAGGTTGTATATTTGAGTGAGAGGGTAGGAGATGAAGTCCTTACAAAGGTGAATGAACCAAGGGGCTATGTTATCTAAGCCTGGGGGAGTATCTGTTTTTATTTGGCCCAATTTTGTTTCAGTCTCTTTGTTCGAATCTTTTTGAAGTGGAACAGTGGAATGTAAAGAGGAGAGAGGATGGCTGTGGGGAGTACTAAGTTTGTGATGTTGATGTCTGGCAGGTTGCTGAACTCACTGAGGAAGTCAGTGCAAGAGAGTTTGTATCTGGTGGTGTTAGAGGGGGTCTGTGGAGTGGAGTTGTGTTGCATTTTTTGACCAGTCAGCTGGTTGATTTCTCTCCAGAATGTTCTAAGTTTGGCTAAAAGTGAGATTTGTTTGTTTTAGTAGTCATTGTTTTTGTATCTGCAAATGGATTGCTTGGCTAGATTTTGTACACAGATATATTGGTCTCGGGAATCTGTGGAGAGGTTGCATTTCCAACAGTGCCATGCTTCATCACATAATTTGAAGAGGGGTTTGAGTTCTTTAGATATCCAGTCATATTTATGAGGTAGATGTAGCCTTTGTACTAAGGGAAATAATTTGTTTTGCAAGTGCAGTAAGGTATTAGTAAGGTTGTTAGTTCCATCACTGGGGTGTTTTATGGCAAGTAAGTGAGATCAGTCAATGGTGACAATGTGTTTTTTAAGATAAGTAAAATTCTGAATGGTTTTGGGTCTGAAGGTGCTAAGTTTAGGTGTATATTTTAAACTTTGATTATGTACTGAGAAAGTTACAGGACAGTGATCACTAAAAGATGGTGCATGTATGGTGAGGTTAGATATCATTGTAGAATTATTAGTTATTACAAGATCGAGTAAGGTGTGCCTATTGGATTAAAGGTTCAGTCTTGTGGCTGCAGTGTTGATTTGGGTAAGACATAAGCTGGCCAGGAGTTCTGACATATCAATGGCTTTTGGTCTTAACTATTTAAGGCTGAAGTCTCCAGGAATGATTAGGATAGACTTTTGGGGAGCTTTGGCATATATTTCTTAAAATGATGTTGCATTATTAACATATATGCTCGACCTACAGGACTTATATTTCTTGTAAATGAGACAAATGTTTTCAGCACATTTGAAAAGGTTGTTTCATGTATCCAAAAGAAAATAACTACTAACTGTGAAGACATGGATTGGAATTATTCATCACTCAAGAGGCAATCCGAAGAAAGAATTGAAAAACTGTGATATTACCAAAGAAGAGGAAGGATAAACAACAATTTCAGGGAAGGTCTTAAAGAATTGCACTTTGTTATGGTCTCATAATGTATATTCAGTAACCTATTTTTTTTTAATTAAATGAAAGAAAGTCAACTTCAATTAAGTTCTGCCAAAATGTTTCAAGAATGCCTTATTTTGTTCAGTTTGCCTTTAAATTGTCTGATCATTTTGTATGATACTTGTAAGTTAAGCCAGGTTATTGTATTTAAAAGAAGAAGATATAATTTTGCAGTTAGTATGTACAGCCTAATAATATAATATAATGTAATATAATATAATATGACACTTTAGGTTGTTATAGCCTAACAATATAATGCAATCAGTGTATTTTGGTGCAGCTGAAGTTTTGAGACTTTAATCTGTATTTATGTTAGTCAAAAGTTTTGTCTTAGATCTAATGAATGATGAGACAATAAATGTGAATATATATTTTTCTGCTGCTTCTAATATGATCACATCCATGTGAGTTAAAACACAGAATTCTACACTGTACCCAAAACATTGTCTGATGCTTGACCTTGAGCCTTGGCTAACGTTTTCCATGCATTGGGTCTGCTACACAACTCAGCTCACTGGTGACAAAGGTGGATGCTTGCCTTACTGTCAGCAAGTTTGCTTCTTTTACCCATTTCTGTTTTTCTGTAGCTACATTATAATTTTCTTACATCACCACCATCGAGCACAACATTCACTGTCTCTAACAAGGAAGAGTGTTCTAAACAGCGTTTAGTTAGTTCTTTATGCAGAAATAGACAGCAGGGTTTCCTCTCTGTAACTTACAGACACAATAAGTGTTAGCTATCCTTACCATTATCCACACAGACTGCCAGATACTGATTGAAGTAACCATTTAATCCCACACTTGCATGCACTTTCAACTTGCTGTCAATGTCTGGTATCTGGTCAACAGCTGATGACTGTAAACTATGGGCTGTTATTCAGATACTCACCAATGTGAAGGCACACTGGGATGAGTAAGACTATGCTAGCAGCTGAAACAAGGACAGTCACCACAAATGTGATGCCAAAAACATGTAGTGTAGTACATTTTGGTAAAAATAGATGTCTCCACTATCCTTAGAAAACTCTTTAGCTAACCTAACTAGTAAACCAAGGTCATTCTATTCATAACCAAAAAACGCCTAACTTCAGCGGTACATATTACTTATCCCCGTTATTACTGACTATAACGCCCACTTTGGTAAATACATATCAAGCATATCACTTAAATGCATAGACCTTAGCAGTTCCTCTCAGAAAAAAAGTGTCATGCATCAAGTCCCTTAATTATCTGCATCAATTCCCTTAATTATCCCGAATGACTGGCTGCCCTCTCTCTATCTGTATTCTGTTTCCTATAGACTCATCTACAGTGATCTACATTTAGCCTTTTTTGCCATGTAACATCCCAACAACATCCTAGCTCAACAATGTTTTCTTAGAGCTAATGATTCCTCAAACACGCGTACAATAGACTTAAATATCTATCAACAATTAATAGAACAAGTTGCTGCTATAGGTTCTCATCCAAGTGTAGTCCTCAACTACAGAATGAATTACCCCTGCATATTAAGTAAAGTAGCAATGAGCTGCATTTAAGACTAACCCAGAAAATTAGATGGACACTCACAAATTATCCATTGGTCATTCTTCTGTAACTCTTCTTGGTAAATTGATGTTAGGTGTTCTGGTTAGGTTGTTAATGGTCTGATAACTAACTGATTAGTGATTGTGAACATTACATTAATAGGAGTTACAGGTCGTCTATGAATGATTTAGCACCCAGTTCCCCACAAACGTGCAGTGCACTGCTGAAGAGAGGTGGCCCCCTTCCATCCATGCTCTGACCCAGTGATGAGAGGTGCTCCTTGCCAGCCTTACCACCAGCTATCTCTGGCCAACCGGAGAGATCCACGGCACTGTGGTATCATTACATTTAGGCAGCATTCTGACTTAGAGGTGTTCAGTCATAAGCCCACAGATGGTTGCTTTATACCATTGGCTCCTCAGCCAAGCACATACACCAAATGTCTGAACCTGTGGTTCCTGTCGTACTGAGCAGGATTACTATTGCAACAACACATCATCAGTAGGGCGAAACTAACCTGTCTAATGACGGTCTAAACCCAGATCATGTTTCCTACTAGTGGTTGAACAATACAACACTTGGTGAATTCTGCTTCACAATGATAGGAAGAGCTAACATCAAAGGATCAAAAGTGACAGTGCTATGAAAGCTTGGCTGCCACAAGCCAGTTATCCCTGTGGCAGCTTTTCTGACACCTCCTGCTTAAAACCCAAAAAGCCAGAAGGATCATGAGGCCCCACTTTTACGATCTGTATTTATACTGAAAATCAACATCAAGCAAGCTTTTGCCCTTCTGCTCCACGGGAGTTTTCTGTCCTCCCTGAGCTCGCCTTAGGGCACCTGCATTACTCTTTGACAGGTGTACTGCCCCAGTCAAACTCCCTACCTGACACTGTCCCCAGAGTGGGTCACACCTGGGCGCTTGGAGCCACTCTGCCTCATTGGGTAAGTGAAAAAACGATAACATTCAGTAATGTTAGATGATGCCTTCTAATTTTTTTTAAGGTTGTCAGCAGGAGCAAGAGCTATCCACTACAAAGCTATCATCCTAGGCTGTCTTAGAGTTTTCTATGTGTACATTCCTACACCTTCTAGTGATTGATGGTACACTGCCAAGGCAGGACCTTCAGCACTAAGGCATGCATACATTCTTCCACACACTACTGCCTGGCTGCAGTGTTATGAACTGCTAGGTAGAACAAAATGTTATGCCTTGTGAAGTATTTATACTCACAAAGTTATCCCCACCAATCTGCCAGGTGTCATTCAAGCAGTGGGACTTAGACAGTCTTTCTCCTGATGAGTGAGCTGACATCATCTGCTCCCTCCCTTTCATCTCTGGCCAACTATTCCATCACTCATGACCTGCTAGTTGAACCTAGTTCACTTGGGCTGAAGTCAGGGCTTCATCACCATGTACTATGGAACCAGTAAAGTACTTGACTGCTGATCTTTGACTTCTGCCAGGAGTCACAAAAGAGTGTCTGCGTCTATTAGTCTTTCACAAGGAAGGACAACAGACCTTCATCTGCTTATCCCTTTTCACTTCAACTGACCTTTGCAGCATCCAGGGCTGTTTCTCATATACTCTTCATGGATAGTACATAATGATGTCTCCCCTCTGCACCAGCAAGTTGGCTGGTCTATGCAAAACCTTATACTGCCATCCTATCTGGGAAATCCATGCTAGATGTGAGGCATGGAAGTAATGTGTCCATGAAATGCTGAACTAGCCCAGTGACTAACAATTTGTATATGCAATTGCTTATTCATAAAATTCAAGTGATGATGGCTGTGTAGAGGGCCATGCAAGTCATTGTCTTGTTTGCTCTGTACCTCAGAGAGGATGGGGAAGATGAAACACTGGTAGTGTCAAATCTGGTAGTGGGTCCTCTGCAACAGCATTTATTTCAGACATTAACAAGAACAGGATATGGTATGCTGGGTTAACTGTTTGTTTACTTCAGAATTTTTGGGAAAAGCATAGACCAGCAGAGATCATTCTTACCACTTCTCAGCCTTTTCGCTAAGGTCAAGTGTAGTATCTGTTCTAATCAGTTTTATCAGTTTAGTAAGTTAGGTGAGCACAGACATGTACCATGCAAGTGCACAGATAATGATGATAATAAATTCCGGCTTTACCTTTACAGTTCTTTTGAACTTATGCATGGCAGCTGATTGTAAATTACACAGTGCAAAACAGTCTACCCATAGTTTTGACTCAGTTCTGCATTGAGTAAGAAAGCTCCTAATGTTTATGTGACCTGATACAAGTTGGCCACTTAGAAGAGACAACCCCAAAAAAAAAAAAAAACACAATTTTAGAATGCACTTCACAGAACTGGTCTGTAAACATGAAATTGTCTAATCAGCAGGTGTAGATTTAGATTTGTGCCGAGTGAGATACTGATACACTTATGTGGATTTTATAGATTCCATTTCCTTGACAATATCTGAAGATTCACAAAATATGTGATGGAGTGGCTCTTCAGCACTTGTTTAGTAGATATTAACATAACTGAATTTGCTGTTCATGGAGCATGGATCATGGCTAAAAAGGATCAAGAGATCAATCCACCTACCTGGCTATCAAACAGCAAATAAATAAATAAATTATTGCTTCACTTTTTCAAGCCTATTGCATGCATGTTTTTTTTTTTTTTTTTTTTTGTAAGTTCCATTCCTGGTTCATTACTTGGAGGAAGTAACCTTAGTTATAAAAATGATACCAGCTAATAAAGATGTTAGCAGTCTCATGACTACTCATAGAACAGAGAAGAATGGTGTTGCAAATCTATAGTGACATATTAGACCCATGAAACAGTAGTGAATAGGTGCTGGGTTAGCTATTTAGTCATTTTAGTAAAGTAGCAACCACAACTCTTGTGAACAGCAAATAACAATGTTAGTGGCCCAAGCCAGAGGGATGCAGTTATCATGTGCTCTTGCATTACAAGCACAAAAAATATGTACTATTTTTCATACAGTTAAACATTTGTGGGAATGATACACCATATGATCCAAACTGATTGTTACTTTCAAGTTTGGTTAAGTTTCCTTTTTTGTTGTCTGTTTTCCTAGCATAGTGATTACAGAACTCTGGACAGTTTGAAAAGTGAAATACTGAATTAACAGCATGCTGGTTAAAGCAATCAGTTTTACAGCCATTGCTGACTCTAAAAATGTATTTGTTCTAAAGGAAGTCTCTGATTAAAGAATTCCATTTTCCCTAAAGTGCAGCAATTTTGGAACAGATTCTATTAAGGGAATGAAGACAGATCTCCCTACATATAGGGTGCAGAGTGTTCTAACACAGACATAATTGGAAATCTTGACTGTGACATGGAGGCTTCTAAGATTATTATCATGTATAAGGTGATGGTATGCGAGAGCTTACAGTAATTCCTAGAGCAGGAATCGTAATTTGTCTTGTTTCAGTCTGAGATGTGAATTTTAGGCCTGTTGAATTTAACCAGGATTTGTTCTGAAGAAGATCACTCTCAACCACTGCCTTTACTTTGTACGTTTGAAAGGCTTTGAGATTCCTTCAAATTTCTACCCAGTAATAATATATAAGCAATTTCAATAATTTTTAAAAAGAGAATAGTACAGAGCACTGCAGACAATATAAGCATTCCACATTAGATATTTGCTGCTGTTACCAAAACACCCTCTTTTAAGCCCAAAGTCCTGATTTTACAATGGAAATATTTTAAGGCATACAGTTTGTTGAATTGTCTATCTTGGTTCCCTGTCAGAAATTCAGGACTCAGTAATGCATGTCCAGAAACTATGCAATTTTATGTGCAAGTTAACACAAATATTGCAAACTTCACTATTATACGTTTCAAGCATTTTTGGCAGGGTGTCAAGTCCCCCACCCTCTCTACTCACATATACTAACTCTTAGGATCGCCGTACCTTAGAGAAAAGGAAATACTGTGAAGTACAACAATTTCATGTATTTCACTGAAATCACATTAAATTCTTGGAGTTCCAAAGACTGCAGTTATGGTCCTTGAACATACAATGGGAACCCTTTCATCTTAGGGTTAACACATACTACTGCTTCCCCAGCCTAGTATCCAGTATGGGGAGTTCTGTTGAATGAAAGGAAACATAAAAAATGACAAACAGTGCAAGTTTTAGACAGGAAGTATCTTCCATTTTTCTTCTAACCATTGCTGAAAAATGGTATGCTATATATGAGACATCATAGTATGATATGAAACAACGCACACAACTAAAATTCTACAACAATGAGCCATTATTATAGTAATAAAGTGAAGCCATGTCTGTTCTACCTTAGTGGTCAACAAAGTTGATCATCTGTTTAGTCAGAGTTGTTACGCCAGAATTTTGATGTTTTCAGCTGTTTAAATCTTTTAAGTCTTTAAATCCTAAGGCATCCTTCAATAAATTTGAACATGCTATATATTGAAATCATATGGCCTTATTAACAAATATCTGTACATCAGCATGAAATCACAAGAAAACATAAAGTGTAAAACTTACAAACCTTAAAAAAGATATTCTGTTACAATTAAATATAACTGAAACACACACACACACACACACACACACACACACACACACACACACACACACACACACAGCTACTATTTTTTACAATTAAAAAATGTAACTAGCATCCTTCGAAACACCCTCTGCTATGCTTTCCCAGAACTAAAACCACAAGAATGCAACTCACTTGTTGTGCAAAGTTTGTTTACCAGGAAGCATGCATAATGACCTCAAAGGATCTGGGCTGTCAGTCAGCCAGCATTGCTTTAAGCCAAATCTCAAAAGACAGTTAAATAGAACAGCTGAACAGTTGCAGCCCTTCATATTTTTCCAACATGTTTTTTCAAAAAACAGACATAAAATTAACAATAAAAAAGAGTAAAGGACATTTTGTGATTATGATAAAACTAGCAGAATATAAGGCATAACTCAGAACTTGTCATACTGAGTCATATCTGCAAAAACTTGAAGGTTCATGTAACATAGCATCTTGCATGGGCAAGTCAAAGTACTTACTGTGGAGTCAAGCTTTTTATTTACTTCAGAGAAGAAAAGAGGGAAGCACTTTAACTTATTTCTTTGTAAAGTTGGATTCATCTCTGATCCTCCCTCTATTTATTAGTACACCTTCATGTTGTGTTCCTTGCAGGAAGACACAGCAACAAAACATGACCCTACCCGTTTAATGTGCTTTACTTGATCCTGCGATACACAGTTCTTCTTAGAAGTAATAAGCACAAATAATGTGTACAGCATGGTTCTGACAAGCAAAGCATTAAACAACTAATCAACAATTGAAGACATTTAACATGGAAATGATTAGCAAAATGATACATTAAACAAATATCTGCTGCAATTGATATCAACTGTTGTGCAACACTGGAAAAGTAACATAGAAGTTTGTTTCAGTGTATCAGGACAATTATGCTGTTGCAGTGTTGATTGAAAAAAAAAGTGCAGTACTCTGGTAAAATGAGCAAGGTGTGTTACATAACTACAAAATGTAGTATTTATTTGTGTTTAGATTTCTTAACTGGGTCAGTGGACTGGTCCAGGGACACTTTTCAGCTACGACCTGGGTTAGATGAAGAAAAGCAAATTAAGCAAAGCTGCAGAATAGCAAGATTAATGTGACACATAAAAAATCAAAATAAACAATTAAACAAAATTACAAATAACAAAGATTTCAATGCTGTATATATCACAAGTAATTAACAACAGAAGTGGGTTAACAGTACAATAAAATGTGTCCCTTTAAGACAGACACTATTGCTAGGTAGAACAATACAGGGCATAGAAGTGAAAACACGTACTATACCTTATTACCATACCAATGAGTTAAATGACACAAGTACGTTTTGATTTAGGAGGGATAACTTGGAGTATTTGGGGTGGAATATGTAACAGGGGAGGAAGTAGGATGTCATCATGTAGGAGCAAAGCCATGGGGCTCTATACTGAGCTGTAGCAGGTAAAAGGGTGAGTGGCACAGGGGGAAGGGAGAAGATGCTGAGGTCAGAAGAGGAAGGTGTGGGTGATGGGTAAGTTAAAGGAGTGACATGAAAGAAATGAAAGTGGAGGAGTGAAAGCAGCAGTAGAAAAGTAAAGTGTGAAGACAGCTTCTACTTAGTTTCTTCTGTTGGGACCAATTGTCAAATGAAGTACGTGGTGAGAGTTTTTTAGGAATGCCTAGATCTTTGACGTAACGGTACTCATTAAGATCAAAACATTGTTTTTTTAGATTAAGTGATTTGTTAAGTGTCCACCAAATATAAATGCAGCATTAGGCATATGTAAGCAGATTGCTCAGTAAGTTCACACAGACTGAAACTGGCTGACAAATTTTCATCTAACCACACCTAGGCAAAAAACACCAACAGTAAAAGAAATGTTTCATCAAGGATATCATTACGAGGTGCTTGGTATTACATGCAGCTATGGGCTCAGTTTTATATAATCATTCTAGTATGGTCCAAGACATCTGCATTTTTCCTGTTTTTTCTGAGTGGAACACAAGCTAGATTGTAAGGGCCGGAGGAAGGATCCCAACACCATCCGAGTTATTTCACACAGAAGAAACATACAGACTGAATATCAGACATGGACTCATTGTACCGTTCATTTTAATATTATTATTATTATTATTATTAGTGTGATTAGATGCCAAAAGGGATGTGAGATCATTAGACTTCCAGTAATATTTTCTTCAGTGTGGAAAGTGTTCAAATACTGGGAAAGATGTGAGAACCACACAGTATCAGAAATAGTTTTTATTTGGAAATGCTAGCATGATGACAGAGCGAGAAAGGGAACAGGTACAAATAGATGTGAAGGGTATATAGTAAAGACCTGTTTTATGTAACAGAATAATTATGTTTTTTTTCCACTGTGTATAGTGTCTTTGTCATACTGTAAATCATGTATTAAAAATGCAGGGATTTATTAACATCTCCAGTGTAGGCAGTATGACCCTCTGTGGAAAAAAACTATTGCCATGATATATCCCTTTGTGATTCATAGGCAACTTAGGGGCAGTGAGGAAAGACCTCATTATCTGTTAATCTGTATCCCCTGATTTACTACACTTCCATGCAGGACTAGCTTAGTCCTACACGGAAGCACCCATTTAGGAGCAGGATGGCAGCGCACCATGCATATTAATAAGGCGTGCTGCCCGAGCTCCCAGGCTTACACGGAGCGTGTACAAGTGCAGGGGGCATGTCTGAGAGCAGAGCTCTCAGAGTAAACATGCCCCTAGAATGTAGAACAGCAGAAAGTGTTAAGAAATGAGCGAGACCGCTCATAGATTCCACATATCCCCACCAACAGTCCCCCATGTGTACAACAGCAACATTACATAAAAATTAAATGAAGAAATCCTTTTATTCATTTTTTTAAAAAAATCCAAGTACAGCTAACAGTAGGTGTGCGGGTGTGCCCATTGCTTAGCTACAGTTAAAGGCTGAATAGGATAACAAGGAAGATATATGCAAATGAAGCAGCACAGCAATAGTGTAGTGGGCAGAGCATTCGCCTAACGAGCAAGCATTCCCGGTTCGAGTCCCACTATAGCACAGTCTATTTTACATGACAAAGCACATTATAACCAATATTTTTGTTGCAAACCCCACCAAATAACATATATTTATGAACTGGAGTACTGCAGGAAATGCACATGTGAAGTGTCAGTGTCATAATGAATAAGGCACTAGTAAGCAGGTTTAAGCATAAATAAGCAGTAGTAAGCATATGTAAGCACTAGTAAGCGTGTTTAAGTGCGTTTGCGTGGGGTAAGCAATGCCTATACTGGTTAAGCAATTCAGAAGCTAACTGAGTATAAGAAACTGTAACCGGAAGTTAGCAGTGCTTACCTCTGCGCAAACCCACTCAAACCCACTTGCAACTGCTTTAAAGTGCCTTAATCACTCTGTATCCAATGGCCTGTGTTCTGCCCAGCAACAAAATAAACAGCCTCTGCAAGGCTTGAATGCAGGACCTTGCACACCATAGACAAAGTGTTTTACCACTAAGCCATGCCAGATATACATAAATCTGATATTTTCAGAAACATAACATCCAGCCCAGTCATGCAACAGTACAGAGGATGTACACCAACATCTAGATGTTTGTGTGTGTGTAAATATATTAATATCTAAACATATACAACATATCTATATATGTAGTTATATATATAAATATTTAGAAATATATACACACATATATATAATATATGTATATAGGTTCATATGTTCATAGGGTGGTACTAGGCTATCAGCCCTAGGGCCTATACAAGCCTAGCCATAACAATTCCCTGGCTATTTCTTCCCACACTATTTACTTCCCTGGACCCCTGTCTAGCAGGGCAACTGATGTGATCCCTGGGGTGAATTTCCTTTCTCCCATCCAATCGTCAAGGTTCCTTTTGAAGAGGGCCAAAGAGGCACTCTGCTTGACATGTATGGGCAATCTATTCTAGTCTGGGGAGTCTCTGGGTCAGGAACTTATCCCTCCAGCATGTTTTGTTTATTGTGATGACAAGGTTTAGATCCCTGGAGCATGTGGCTCTCAGGGATTGGGATTTCTTTAAGTGTAGCATGTCCAACAGCTCTGGGTTTGACATGGCCTTGTATATTAAGCAGAGATCACCTCTGAGTAGAAGATATGCGACAGAGTACAGCTGGAGTTTTTTAAGGTGGTCAGCATAGGGCATCTGCTTTAGGCCTGTGATTCTTTTAGTGAGGTATTTCTGCGGCCTTTCCAGTTGTTGCAGATGTCTTGAGAGGTAAATACCAAACGGGGCATTGTATTCTATAATGGGTCTAATGAGGGATGATTACAGTGGGACAATGACCTCCTTTTTTCTGGATGAAAAGCCCTTAGTGATGAGGTGTGCCACACAGAAGGATTTCCTGACTGTTGTGGCGATGTGGTTATTGAAGGTGAGACCACTGTCCACCTGTGTCCCTAAGTCTCTTATCAAACTTTCGGTGTTTAGTGTACTGCCACCTATATGGTAATTCACGGATACATGTTTTTTCCCAAAGGGGGTAACTATACATTTCTTGGCATTGAGCTTGAGCCCATGGCTCTGGCACCAAGCATCTGTTTCTGTAAGGCCCTTTTGTAGAGTATCCACATCATTTGGGGATTCAGTAATGGCTCCCAGTTTGCAGTCATCTGTGAACTTTGTTAGCCAGAGTCCCTTAGTGTTGGCCTGTACTTCAGAGAAGTAGATGCCAAACAAGAGCGGTCCCAGGACTAAACTCTGAGGTACTCCACTTGTCACTTGTCTGCAGCTGGATTTGGAGTCGGCTACTTTTCCAGTGTGGGTTCTATCAGTAAGCCAGTTAGCAACCCATTGGGTGACGTAGGGATTAATGCCCAGCTTAGTAAGTTTATCTATGATTCCAGAGTGGGGGATGGTGTCAAAAGCCTTGGCAAGGTCTAGATAGGCTGTGTGGACCACCTTACCCTTGTCCATGGCTCTGGAGACTGATTCGAAGAAGTCAATCAGGTTCAGGAGACAAGATTGGCCCTTCACGAACCCAAACTGGGTGGGGTCCAGTGATTGAAGGTTGCCAATGTCTTTGTTTAAGAGGTCCATGATAATACTCTCCATGGCCTTGCAGATAAGGCTTGTCAGACTGATGGGACGGTAGTTTCCGGGATCCATGGTGGATCCCCCCTTGTGGAGTGGGATAACTGTAGCTCTGCACCACTCAGTGGGCATGAAACCTGAGGTGAGGCTATGATTAAACATGACACTTAGATGAGGTGCCAGTTCATATTGTAGTTCATGTAGTCACAGCCCGGGATGTCATCTGGTCCCATGGATGCTGTATTCTTAGCTTTGGAGAGTGCGTTTTTTACCTGTGTGGCCATTATTACCGGAATTTGGAAATCTTCCGGTATTGAGATAGGCCATTTAGGGGGTGAGAGGGGGGTGAAGTTGGCACTGAATCGATCTGCCAGGATATTGGCAATATCCTTGGGATCAGTATATTTAATGCCATTCTGTTTTAGCTCAGAGCAGATCTGAGCATTGCCATTTGATACGTGACATAGTTATAGAATGCCTTGTGGTTGTCTTTGGAATCTTTGGCAATTTTATTTTCGTAACTAGCTTTGGAGGATTTTATGAGGGATCTCAGTTTCTTACTGAGGATGGTAAGGGAGTTTTTTGCATCCTGGGATTTTCCTCTTTTCTGCAACAGTTTCTTCCTTTTGTTGTAAAGTTTGTTTATGGCAGGGGACCACCAGATTGGCTTCCTTTTTTTGGATGAGAGCATCTTGGTTCTATTTGGGATGGCACGATTCATGAGTGAGTGGATGTGCTCGTACAGTGCCTTAGTGTAGGATTCAGCAGTTGAACTTTCAGTTCCCGTCTGCATGGGTGTCATGAAGTTTGTCACTTCTGACTTGAGTAGCATGAAGTTGGCTTTGGAGAACTTTTTTATTGAGGTTTTCTTACTGGGGGGTGGGAAGTGGATATTAAGGGTGATTAGCTTATGGTCAGACCTGACTAACGAGGGGGTTACCATAGGCGTGGAGCATCGATTTCCCATGTTGGTAATGACCAGGTCTAGGATATTGGAGGCCCTGGTGGGACTATGAATTAGTTGATCCAGGGCGTTGGAATTTATGAATTCCAAGAACTGTTGCGCAAAGTTGTTGGTACATGAGTAGTTTTCCCAGTTAATGGCAGGGTAGTTAAAATCACCCAGTATTAGGGTGTTTGGTTCTATCTTAATATTTACCAGTATGCTTAGAAAGGTGTAGTGAGAATCTTGGGGTATGGTGGGGGGATCTGTAGCAAGCTGCAATTTGGATTGCAGTCTTACCTAGTGTTAGTTACACCTGGAGAATTTCAGACGCATTGTGTTGGGCAACTAGCCTGGTGGTGTGAATATCCTTGGTGAATATTGACACTCCTCCACCTTTAGTGTTTCGGTCCTGGTTTGGTGGCCGAAAAGTGTGGTAAAAGTTGTAGCCTGGTATTGCAGGGGTGCTCTCTGGAGCCTTGAACCAGATCTCAGTTACTGCACAGATATCGATGTTCTCCATTTTTAGGAGTACCTCGAGAGAGTGCATTTTGAGGTTTAGACTTCTAGCATTGAGTAGCATTACCTTCAGATTTTGCATGCTTGTACCTGTTACGGTGGTGGTTTTGTCCTTTGAACTTTGCCTAAAAAGGCACTATAGGGGTGGCAAGAGCCTTAGCCAGTAACCTGAATCCCAGGGGGTGACAGGTGCAGACCATCTCTGGCAAAGCATCGTGGTTTGTCAATCATGTCGTCCCAGGCAGACAGATACTGGATCCCCTTTGAATGACACCAGAAGCTTAGCCTATTGTTGAAGTCAATCATTTTGTCCTTATATTGTGGTATCATTCTGGGCGAAGGCAGGATGCTACTCAGGGCTAGGGTCATACCTGCCTGGGCCACATGATCCGAGAGCTCTTCCATGTCTCTTTTCATGTAGTCCAGGGAGGTATGTCTCAAGTCATTCACTCCAACATGGACAATGACAGAGTCATATTTGTACTTGTAGATAGCAATGGTAGATTAACAAAAACAAATATGTCCACATGCACCATTAATGGGGTTGAGATGCCCCAAACAATATACGTCATGTATGAATAGGCATACCCCCCACCACAGCTAAACACGTCCGCCTTCCAATACACAACCAAGTGTTACAGATCCCATAAGCAGGACCTGACATGACATGGGCACAATATGTTAACAGTACTACAACCCACCTATATGATGTCAGGCTGGTATTGGTAACATATCATGCAGTACAGTCTGGCTCCCATAGGAAATGTAAAATGTGGAAGCTATCAACATCCCCAGGACACAAACACATATATGCAGATACAGATATATACACACACACACACACACACACACATATATATATATATATATATATATATATATATATATATATATATATATAGATATACATGTGACTACACATACACACGCAGAGATATGTACAGTAAGATACATATGTAGAAGGTGCACACAATACGGAATGGCCACTATGCCTACAGTTCACACCTGAACAATGGGATGCTGTATGGGCCACCCATACAAATTACAATCATTGCCTGCAACATATACCCACAGAGAGGTCATAGAAAAAACACCACATACGGGTTTGGAGAAATGGAAAAACCTTTATTTGTGTACTATTACAGCTCTATATGTCATGTCATATAGCTGTTCAGACACTGACATCCATATAAACACAGTAATGCAACTGTGAAACAGTTATACTAATACAGTAATCTGGAAAGGTTCACAACTGTTGCTGTCCAGGCCAAGGCCTTCAAATTGTACAATAGTAAAGACAGACTGGGTCACAGGATACCAAACAATCAACAGTATGTAATGCAGGAGTATAGTTCAGCAGCCTCTATCTACACTCTGTACAAAATCACTAGGTGGTAAAGACTTCAGTTGACCAAATGGGATAATGGCATAACTGACACCATCACAAGCATACTGACAAACAGAACAGTCTGTATGGCAGGAGGCAGTAGGTCTGCATTAACCCAATTTATGTGAGTAATGTAAATATAGGTGAAGTATATTGTACTGTACATCCAGATACCTTAAGGCAGCTCACCCCTGATACCCCCACATTTTGTAACAGCCTAGATCATTTATGGTGCATCCCCCCCTAGACTCAATAATACAGGGCCATATACCACTGTTACATACACTGGCCTCTGGAGTACATAAGGGCACACGTGTATTGTGTAGTTGAAGCCCACACATATATGGCCCCAGCCCCACCATATGTGTGGGGGATACAACAGCAGTGGACTGATGGCAGAAATGGCAGTGTGATATACACACAGCCCACTACAGAGCAACCTCTGACAGCATATCATATGTGCAAAGCTTGGTATGTAGGTGGAGGACAGAGGCTGGAACATAGGCCCATATGTGGAGAAATGTTGCCATACACTAAGCAAGTTGCTGGTATCACAGGATAGTCTGCAACATACCCTTAGCCAGGGAATTGAGGTTAGAAACATAAATGGATACAGCCATGTACCAATAGCACTCAACACACACACTGCCAGTGAAATATCTGACACAGGACCTGTGTGGTAGACAGACAAAACATGATAGGCACACCTCTGGCCACCAAGAGGATAAGCCCACAGTTGAGAGCTATGCAGACAGACTGCATTCCAAGGTAAACTAGTATGTACATACACACCCTGTAACACCAGTACTATACAAAGCATAACACAACTCTACTCACATTCTGTCTATAGTTCAGGAACCTCCTACAAATATGCAGCTGGCCTGAGTGTGCCAGTTCCCCTGGAAGAGGTATTGCTATCTGCTGTCTGCAACACTGATGCCCACACACAGGAAGGATGTCCATCACACAGAAAAGGTAAAGGGACCACTCCCACATGATGTAGGGATTTATAGTAAGTGGTTGCCATGACAGTAGTAATTGGAAATACACACAGCAAGCTGCATGCAGTTAACAAGTGTAGGACACTGACTGGTGCAGAGGCCATCACATGATCAAGTGCATCACCTACTAAAGTCAGGCTGCAATCTACCCTAAGCAGCTCAATCCATTCACTGGAGAGAGAGAGAGAGAGAGAGAGAGAGAGAGAGAGAGAGCAAGCAAGCAAGCAAGCAAGCAAGCAAGCAAAAGCAGAAAAAAAAACATACAGCTCAGCAAACTAACAGCTGAAAACGAAACGCAAGCATTTAGTCAGCTGCCATTCATAAATACATCATTCCCACAAGAGGTATGTGAAATATATGTACATGTATTAGAATGTAGTACCTGGTCCACCGTAATGTGATAGATGATGTGGAATGAGTTATATGTGCCATCAGGTGTTGTGATGATGTTCAACTGAACAACTGCTAAGGACAATAGTGTTTATCCCTGTGGGTAGTGGGCCATAGCTGTTAACTGTGCAGGTCAGCACTGACAGACAAGATGTAAGCCATCATAGTGGGTGTTGTGTAATGGGGATTATATATATCATGTGGCCAATAGCTGGTGGTGGAAGTAATGCCATTATGATGGACATGTGGGAGCCATGGACCACCACTGGCAGGATACTCAGGTGAATCTGTAATGTAGCATGCCGGAATGCCATAGGTGTGTAATAGGGTTACCTGCAAACAGGTCCCACATATACCCCACTAATGTCAGGCCGTGTCCATATGTGGCACCTGTCTGTGTTGTAGCAAGGCAGAACAGTGCAGCTGTGCAGGAAGGTATTGTGAGATTTTGGAGCTGATGTCTGAATGTATCCCACATATAGGTATGCATATGTGTACATATGTCACATATATAATATAAAAGGATAAATGTATATCAGCATGTATGCCCAGAAATATACATATACCCATGTGTAGACATATATATGTGCACATATATATGAATTCACATATATCTACACATATATAAATATATACCTATATGCTCATGTCTACATATGTACATACACAGACACAAATAGATATGTATGTAAAGAGATGTCCCCTATATCATTACCACAGTGATGTGTGCTATGTGCAAGGCAGCAGCACACATAGCAATACACACAGATATCTACAGCTGGCAGTGTGTGCACCATGGACGGGTATGTCACATGTTAGTCCCTTTTTAGCACCACACTGCAGTATGCAATGGGAATATGGAGAAGTACGGCAGATACACATGTGGAGGTGGTCAGGATTGGTAGATATAGAGGACAGTCTAGTCTACAGGGGTGGTATGTGACACATGTGGTGGGTAAACACCATGGATGGTGTGTGTGGTCTGTGATGTGAATGCCCCATAGTCCCCAATATGGGCACAATGGGAACAAGGCTCCCACCAACTGCCACTCACAACAGCAGTCTGGTGCCAGGTCTGGAAGCTGAGCAGGAGGAGCATTTTGGCTGTGTGAATGTGTACTGGGTGCCTCAGACTGATGTAGCACATCCCTCATGTGTTTGTGGAGCCCGGTATGGAACAAACCCTAGAACTGAGCTCAGGGGACAGGAACATGTTGGTGTGTGCCCTGGGGGGGTGGCAACATCCCCTGGGTGGTTCCACCTGATGGTGTTGCTGTAACAGTACATGAGGAAGCCCCAGGTTGGCACACATGTGATGTGGCCAGGTATCCTGGTCAGATTGGTGTGGAGAGGTGGATCAGCTGGCCAATAGAATGTATACATGTTACTGTGTCACAGTTATAGTACATTTGTTGGTAGTAAAAGTCTATACAATCCCGGTACATGTCCAACAGCATGCATAGATCCCCCCAATAACACAGACAGTCAGATGTGCAGCAATCTCAGAGCAGCCATACCACTGGAATATATGTAACCATAATGGCCCTGACAATGGCATGCAAATGAATAGTCTGTAACAGGCCAACAATGTTAGTGTCCACACAGGGGACATGGCTACAATCACATAGCAGAAGGTGTGGTACAATACACAATTTGTCCAAACGGTAGTTAAGATGTAGCCATAACTTTTGAGTTGTGTGTGCAGTCTGTTGAAACTGATATGGTGGGGGGGGGATGACAGAGATGTGTATTATGAATTGTGGTAACCTTGCCATATGAGTTGCTCAGGCCTGTTTCCATCTTCATGTCTTTCAGGCAAGATGTCACACATCAGGTTACCCATGTATTCAGCGGATGAAAATGAGGTCATCATCAACCACCTTGTACAGCACTACCAGGTTCTTTTTGGCAGGAGAGCCCATGACCAGCAGGAGTGGACCACCCTGCGGAATGATCTAGTCCACAGGGTCAATGATGTCGGCCTACATAACTGCAGTTATGAGCAGGTCTGGCATCATTGCAGCAACCTGCTTTGCAATGCCCATCAGCGTGCTGCCGCAGTCCAGGGGAATCACCTCGCCACAGGGGGGCCATGCCATCCATCCCCCCGACACGTGTGAAGGAGCTCCTGGCCAGTCTCATGGCACCTGCCCATCCGGAACACCAACAATCACTGGACCCCTTTGTGGAGTTGGGTGTCACCCATACACTAGCCGAGGAGCATGCAGGTAAGGACACAGAGCACATCAGTAGACCACTGTTGTGTAAATATCTGCAGTGGTACAGGTAGATAATGCATATCTGACATGTCATAGATATATTTTGTTGCTGCATTGTAGTGATAAACAGATGTCTAGATGTGGTAGTATTGAGGGAATTTACCATTGATGTATGGTAGTACTGCACCCAGCCTGTATCAGTGCCGCAAGTGTGGCCACTGACATTCCATCTCTTATGTAGGTTCCTCCGGGGTAACAACAAGGCAGCAGCCTGTAACTGGTGAGTATGTCTTATGTAAATGCATGTCAACACACTGGACATGCAATGGTGATGGTATATTCCATGCACACATCTAACACACCTACCCTGAATGCATGCTGTACATGTGCATATATTGTTGCTGTGAAATGCACGGTCTCACAGGGGCAACCACGATGGGGTATTGAAAGGGTATGTTACACACCTGCATGACAACTAAGATCTTGTCATTGCAGAATGTGTCCACAGGGAGTAACATATTGTTCGTAGACATGGCCTACAGTAGTGACATGTTCTGAACAACACCCATATGCAGTGCAACACCAGTGTATATACCTGTAGGACAATGCCAACTGCTGCAGAGATACACTATGGCATAAGACATTACAGTAGTCCACATTATCAGCTGGGTCTAGGCTGCAACATGTTGTGTTCAGTGTATGGGACACTGCAAGCTGACACAAATGTGTAAGGCTTACCTGTCATGCATCTGCATAAAAGCTGAGGGGGGGGGTCTCAGCATGACACACCAGTGCAATACAGCAGGGGTCCTAAGGATGGTAGGAATGGCCCTATCTGCATATAGTCAGGCTCAGGACCTGTGGCAGTCATAACCCTACCCACATTGCAATAGTAATGGCATTATGTGAAGACCATGGGATGTGCACATGAGTAGACCTTGCAATCATGCAGAATAGGGGGAAAATGTGTAGGGTAGGCTGAACATACACTGGCAATTGCAGAAGCCGCATGCTGGTATATCCCTGCCATGATCAGTGACTGCTGTAGTACACACAACAAGAGATATGATAAACCATCATGATAAGGGTGTGCACACATATGCCCACATGGTGTGTATGCATTGTGGTTAGCAGCTACACACCTAACACAATCTGTAGACACTGCATGTGAAAGTACAGGGCATATGTTACATACCGGGCTTGTGTACTGCTAAGATATGCAGTGCTGTGGTCCCATGGCAGATCACAGATGTGTGTGTAAAATCAATAAGGGTGTGTACACCCCCCATAGCCATTGTATTCTCCGATGGTTGTCAGTGTAAGCATTTCTGCAGTAGTCATACATGGTCTGTTGATGTTGACAGCTGTAAATCAGGCATCAGGCATTCACCAATGACAACAGTACACATATCATCCCAGGTACGTGTTGCTAAAACACATAGGGGCTGTGAGAGGTACAGCTGACATAACTGACACAGTACTACACATTCCACAATGGGTTGTACATCTGTGAGTTGTGGTGCACAGTGCATGGCAGGGTGCAGAATAGGGTGCACAGCAATACTGTGTACATGGGTGCAGTGGTATCCAGGGGAAGGGGCATCACATAGTCACAGCACATGCATCATACACATGTATACTATTGCTAGCATGGATTGACTATAGCTGAACTGCATGTTGTTCTGTACCATGTGTTCTGCATGTTGGCAGATGGGTAATAGGAGGACTGTGTGTACGATCATTGTGCAACTTCACCTGTATGTGTATGTGTGTGTGTGTGTGTGTGTGTGTGTGTGTGTGTGTGTGTGTGTGTGTGTGTGTGTGTGCGTGTATCCTGGTGGTTAGTTAGTTTGCCTGCAGGGTCACTCTGGTGAAGTGGTGGGAGGTAGATGCATGTATGATGCTTGTGTGCATGTGTGTGTGGCCATGTATGCACATGTGTGATTGTGGGGTGTTCATACAGCTGTACCACCCTTTGGGACCATGCAGTACATGGACACGGAGTGCCACATTACACACCAGGAATACCTGTCATGTACTCACAGGACAGCAAATAGTATAGACTGCTGTAGTACACACAACAGGAGGTATGATAAACCATCATGATAAGGGTGTGCACATATATGCCCACATGGTGTGTATGCATTGTGATTAGCAGCCACACACCTAACACAATCTGTAGACACTGCATGTGAAAGTACAGGACATATGTTACATACCAGGCTTGTGTACTGCTAAGATATGCAGTGCTGAGGTCCTATGGCAGATCACAGATGTGTGTATAAAATCAATAAAGGTGTGTACACCCCCCATAGCCATTGCATTCTCTGATGGTTGTCAGTGTAAGCATTTCTGCAGTGGTCATACATGGTCTGTTGATGTTGACAGCTGTAAATCAGGCATCAGGCATTCACCAATGACAACAGTACACATATCATCCCAGGTATGTGTTGCTGAAACACATAGGGGCTGTGAGAGGTACAGCTGACATAACTGACACAGTACTACACATTCCGCAATGGGTTGTACATCTGTGAGTTGTGGTGCACAGTACATGGCAGGGTGCAGAACAGGGTGCACAGCAATACTGTGAACATGGGTGCAGTGGTATCCAGGGGAAGGGGCATCACCTAGCCACAGCAAATGCATCATACACATGTATACTGTTGCTAGCATGGATTGACTATAGCTGAACTGTATGCTGTTCTGTACCATATGTTCTGCATGTTGGCAGATGGGTAATAGGAGGACTGTGTGTATGATCATTGTGCAACCTCACCTGTATGTGTGTGTGTGTGTGTGTGTGTGTGTGTGTGTGTGTGTGTGTGTGTGTGTGTGTGTGTGTTTGTATCCTGGTGGTTAGTTAGTTTGCCTACAGGGTCACTCTGGTGAAGTGGTGGGAGGTAGATGCATGTTTGATGCGTGTGTGCATGTGTGTGTTTGTGTGTGTGGCCATGTATGCACATGTGTGATTGTGGGGTGTTCATACGGCTGTACCCCCCTTTGGGAACATGCAGTACATAGACATGGAGTGCCAAATTACACACCAGGAATACCTGCCATGTACTCACAGGACAGCAAATAGTATAATATGGTCTGTAGCATGGAACAGGCATCCAGAGGGTAGGTAGACTCCAGGTACATACTTAATATTGCAGTCAGCAGAGATGTGACCTACAACCCACGTATGCAGCTCTACAGATGCATTGGGGAAGTAACAGTCAACACCAGGGAGTGTATCCAAATATTACAGCTGACACATGATGGGCTGATTGAGCAGCATATCTGGCATGTACTGAGCATTACGTACACATAACACACCAGTAGGAGCTATTATGGGTACATCATAGTAGCCCACACATATAAGGGCCATACACATCATTCCGGCCATACAGTGGGTGCATAATGAATGACAGCATTGAGGCCATGTAAATCCACTACACAGAGATCAGGCAGGTAACGTAGCAAGAGGCCTTGTGTTGTGGCCGCTTGTGTGGGCATTTAGAGGACTGTGATGTTAATGAGTGGTATCAATGTGCGTATGTTAACAAGTGTGATGCAGGATGGGGTAACACATGGACATATACATGGAACTGTCTGTAAAGCCATGGACAGGTAGGTATTACGGAGATGTGTGTGTGTGTGTGTGCGCGTGTGTGCGCGTGTGTGTGTGTGTGTGTGTGTGTGTGTGTGTGTGTGTGTGTGTGTGTGTGTACTGTTAGGCAATGCTGTACAGGTTTTAAAGTGCATTTATTGTTTTCCCCCACAGATGGCGAGGTGGGTCAGGCCCCCTCTTGCATCCAATCTGATGTATGTGTCCATACAGACACCGATGATGATGATGATAATAATGTAGAGGCACAGGTGGGGTTGTCAGGGGCTGACACTGCGCCAACATTTGACATCCCCCTTTTAGCCACCTCACAGTTACAGTGCCTATACACACCCCATCACCAGTGGTCATAGCAGAGGGACAGCTGGCATTCAGTGGCAGTGCACAGGAAAGTGTGGCAACCATGCCGACTGTGTCCAGTTGCAGCGGGCATAGCCAGATGTCTGGCAGGCTGCCACATAGGCGGATATCCCAGGGTGCTCGTAGTAGGGCCGATGGACATCATGCCCCTAGCATAGGTGACATAGCTGCAACCAGCAGAAGCATGTTTCAGGCTGTAATGGCAATGCAGGCACATATTGAGCATTACACCAGACAGGGCCTTAGGCTGCAGAGGGCTGCTCTCGCATCTGTAAGCGACAACCTCCGTGAACTGTCGGGTGGCATCCATGCTTCTACCAAGCAAGCAGATAGATGGCATGATGAGATGATGGCCCTCATCAGCTGTTGTGTGTCCGTGCTTCAACGTGTGGTGGGGATGCGGTGACACCCACATGGACGTTGGCCAGCAACAGCTGGCAGTCAACATGGGCATGCTAGGACACCAAGGGGCTCCTGTAGTGGCAGTAGCAGCCTCAGCAGTTCAGGGGGTGTGCTGTCCACACCACACCACAGCAGGCCATGTGCCCATGGTCCTGGCCAGTCCCAGGAGGGAAGTGGTACCAGCGGACAAATGTCATCAGCAGGTGAGAGTAGCACTTCAATGCCTGTACCTGGATGTACCTGCGGAACCCTTGGCAGGCACAGTCCACGTGTCCATGGCCGGAGGCAGTGAACTGCACACCCTGCCAGGTATGGTCTGCATCTGTTCATCAACACCTGTGTAGGCCAGTCACAAGGCAGAACTGTGTGCATGCATACCCACACACTATGCAAACACACCTAGGGCAACCTCATACCTACACACACCACATCACCTCAGCCATTGCCCCAGAGTACACTACTCACCCACAAACATGGTGTGAAATGTATGGCCACCCCTCGGCCTCTGACAGACCAACACCACACCCTGTGCATATGATGTTACCTGTGTCCCATCCCTGTCATCCATACCATCGATGCAGGGACAGGCTGATATGGTTCTGATGCACATGGTGACTGTACACCAGTGTACCACAGTCCTGCAGTGTAACATGTTGTAGGGAGTAGAGCGTGAGGCATATTTGTCAGGTAGTGTAGCCATCCAACAATGATGCCTTCTAGCTGTTAGTAACACCGTTTGGTTGTATTCTCTAAAATGATATGCAATTGTGTTGTAGGCGTACATGTGTCAGCATGAGGATGCCCTGTGAGTATACTGATACCTGTGCCCCACCCATGTCATCCATACCATCGCTGCAAGGACAGGCTGATATGGTTCTGATGCACATGGTGACTGTACACCGGTGTACCACAGTCCTGCAGTGTAACATGCTGTAGGGAGTAGAGTGTGAGGCATATTTAGCAGGTAGTGTAGCCATCCAGCAATGATGCCTTCTAGCTGTTAGTAACACTGCTTAGTTGGGGTCCTCTAAAATGATATGCAATTGTGTTGTAGGTGTACATGTGTTGGCACAAGGATGGTCTGCAGTCATATTGCACAACGGGGTATGTCATTGTGCTGACACCATGGCAGTGACATATCTGGGGTACAGTCAAACACATTTCACAGGTTACTATACCGGGTACTGCCTGTGCCACATGGACAGGTGGCCTGCTGAGGCATGTATACCCTGCAACCTGATGTAGACCCATCCACATACACGCACATTGTTACTTGCCAACACTGGGACTAGACCCCTACCTAGCAATGTCGTGATACTGACATGTGTGGCTTACATTGCACAAACACTGCCCTAACCAATCTGTATCCAACAGACCTTGTTCTGCCCAGCAACAAAATGAATAGCCCTTGTAGGTCTTGATCTCAGGACCCTTTACACTGAAGTCACAACACTTAACCACTATGCCATGACCACTGTGGAGACAGCTGTTGTTTTACCAATATAGCTGTCATTACACATATTGAGTAGTACTGAACAATTGCCTTTACTTCCTAGATTGTGTAGTCCTTGTTATTAGTATGACTGTTGCATTACATATATTGTTTTATCATAATGTACACATAGCAGATACATACGGTGGGATACATGTGGGAGGGTATACACAAAGTACAGTTTTGTACCTACCATAAATGTAGATGTTCGAGGGCTATTACAGCTGCAGTAATCACATATGGGTTTTCAGCCATCAGGCGGTCCCTCGGTCGGCCGAATTCCAAAGTCTTGGTCCGGCGTCAGTTGTTGTCGCGTACTCTTCTGACGTCAGGAAGGCTAGAGTATATAAGACACAGCCGACGCCATCTTCTTCAGTCTTTCTTTCCCCAGATGTCAGGTGCCCCCAGAAGGAAGGCAATACATAAATAAATCTAATCCACAAAAGTAAGCAAATAATACATAGCAGGATAACCCAGTCAGCAGGTATGAAGAGGTATTCAGACCCCAAGGTCTTACCAAGTGGGGAAGGAGGGTGGGAAACCTGCACTGCAGCTGTAATAGCCCTCGAACATCTACATTTATGGTAGGTACAAAACTGTACTATGTTCATCGTGCATTACAGCTGCAGTAATCACATATGGGTAGAATCCCAAAGCTATGCATAGGGTGGTAGGTACTATACGGAACTGGGTTGAGCTAGAATGCCCTGCAAAACTGCAGTGGCAAATCCTGCTCTTGTTCTGGAGTATAAAGGCAGATGGTAGTGTTTTGTGAAGGTATGTACAGAACTCCAAGTGGCTGCCTCCAAGATATCTTTAGTAGGCACTCCTCTGAGGAAGGCTGTAGAGGTGGCTGTGGCCCTAGTGGAGTGAGGTCTGATACCAGTAGGGACAGGCTTTCCATGATAGGAATAACAAAAGCGTATGCAGTGACCAATCCACTTGGAAATGGTCTGTTTGGTAACAGGTTTCCCTTGACCCCCCACAGCATAGGAAACGAGGAGTTGATCTGATTTTCTGAAGGATTTGGTTCTGTCCAAGTAATAACGTAGCTGCCTATGGATGTCTAAAGAGTGTAGCAGCCTTTCCCTTTGTTTTGAGGGTTAGGGTAAAAGGTAGGAAGGTGTATGGCCTGGTTTAAGGCTACCCTAGATACCACTTTAGGCATAAAGGAAGGGTTGGTACGAAGGGAAACCCTGTCCTGATGGAAGATGAGGAATGGCTGCACCGCCATGAGGGCCTGTAACTCAGAAACTCTACGAGCTGAAGTGATGGCCAGTAGAAAAGCTGTTTTCCAGGACAGATATTGTAATTCTGTTGAAGCAGCAGGTTCAAAGGGAGGTAATGTCAATTTTTCTAGTACGTAGTTAAGGTCCCAAGCTGGCACTGGCTGTTTCCTTGGAGGCCTTATGTTCTTAGCCCCTCTGAGGAACTGTCGTAGGAGTGGGTGCGAGAATAAAGGAGGATCCATGTTGAATTCTGCAGAGATTGCTGAGGCATGTATTTTGATTGAGGAAAATGAAAGTCCATTGCTCAAAAGTTCAGCTAGGTACTGCAAAATCTGAGGTAGGTTCAATTTTCTAGGGTCCTGCCCTCGTTTTTCATTCCAACAGCAAAACCGCTTCCATTTTGTGGAGTAAGCTTTTCTAGTAGATGGTCTTCTGGCCTCCAAAATGACATCCTGCACCTCTTTGGAGAGTAGAGTCTGATGTGATGCTAAGGAATTTTCCATGCAGCGAGACTGAGAGTTTTCAGCTGACTGTGTAGGGTTTTGAAATTGTTCTGCGTCAGCAGTAGAGGTGTTAGAGGCAGGGGCCACGGAGGAGTGTGTGTTAGGCTCCTCAGGAGTGGATACCAGTGTTGTCTCGGCCAGTCTGGAGCAATCAGTATCATCCTCGGCTTGTCTGTTCTTACTTTCAAAAGTACCTTGGGCAGAAGAGGTAGAGGTGGGAATGCATAAACTGACCAAGTTGTCCATCTGAAGGAAAGAGCGTCCACTTTCCAGGCCTTTGGGTGGAAGGTCCTTGAGCAAAACCTTTTTAATTGATGGTTTCTGTGGGAGGCAAAAAGATCTATATCTGGCCTCCCCCACGCTTGAACAATCTCTGTAAACACCTGTGGATGTAGCTTCCATTCATGAGGATCCGTCATATGTCTGCTCAGAGTGTCTGCCACTGTGTTTTCCATTCCTGGCAGGTACTGTGTTTGAAGTTCTATTTGTCTTTCCAGAGCCAGGTTCCAAAGAGTCATGGCTAGTCTGCACAAGGGGTATGAATGAGTTCCTCCTTGTTTGTTTATGTACCACATTACAGTGGTGTTGTCTGTTCTTATGAGCAGTTGTCCTGGATGCAGGAATTCTCTGAACGCTGTGATTGCATTTATTACTGCCAGCATTTCTTTTTGATTGATGTGAAGGTGCTTTTCTTTTTGGGGCCATCTGCCCTGAATGCACCTGTCCTTCATGTGCGCTCCCCAGGCGTAGTCTGAAGCGTCTGTGGTTATGACTTGTGTAGCTTGAGGCTTGCAGAATGGGAGGCCTGTGTTTACTTGGCATGCTTGGGCCCACCATATGAATTCCTTTTGAAGACAGGGAATTATTGGAATCACCGCTTCCAAGCTGTGACTGTGTTGAGACCATAGATTTTTTAGGTACCATTGAAGTTTCCTCATGTGCAGCTTTGCGCATGGGATTAGAAGAATGCAAGATGCCATGAATCCCAGAGCCTGCAGGATTTTCCTTGCAGTAAGCCTGGTACTTTTTGCAAGTATTTTGAAGTACTGAGATAATTGCCCTTGTTTTTCTGGCGTAAGGTAGGCCATCTGGGTGTTTGTGTCCAAGTTGGCACCCAGGAAGGTTATTTTCTGAGAGGGTGTTAGCTTTGATTTCTCCTTGTTGATGGTGTATCCCAGAGAAAGCAGTAACCGTGTCACATATGCCAGGTGTTTCAGAAGTATGTGTTTGCTGTCCGCTTGGATCAGGCAGTCGTCCAGATAAGGGTAAATTTGTATCCCTTGAAGTCTGCAGTATGCAATCACTGATGCCAGGCACTTGGTGAATACTCTGGGTGCAGTAGATAAGCCAAAGGGCAATGCAGAGAATTGATAGTGGTTTGAACCTGCAAGAAATCTGAGGTATCTTCTGCAACTTTGTCTGATTGGGACATGCAGGTATGCCTCCTTGAGGTCCAATGTTACCAGCCAGAACCCCTTGCCCAGCATGGGAAGGAGTTGCTGTAATGTGAGCATCTTGAATTTTGGCACGAGAAGAAATGTGTTTAGGATGGATAAGTCCAGTATGGGTCTCCAGTCGCTTCCTTTTCTTGGCACCAGGAAAAGCCTTGAATAAAAACCTTGTGCTTGTTGGTGCGTAGGTACCTTTTGTATAGCCCTCATGTTTAGGAGCTTTGTAATTTGCAGTTGTGCCTCTACCCTTTGATTTTGTGGTAGATTTGGCATGCCTCTCATTTTTGGAAGAGTGTGAAAATGGAATTTGTAGCCTCTGTTTATAATGTCCAGAATCCATTTGTCTGTTGTGACAATATGCCAATTGTTTGCAAATAGTGCCAGTTTCCCTCCCAAAGGTGCTGCCAGTTGAATTTTGCTTGGCATGGAAATGAGGGAGTCATTGAGTCTGCTTCCTGTACTGTTGTGCACTATCATCACCACCTCTTGGTGCTGGAGATTGCCATTGTCTGCCTCTATAGGGCCCTTGGGCTTGTCCTCTGCCCCTTCCGCGTCTGTATCTGCCTCTTTGGGGCTTGTCAGTGGCTGGAAAGGACCAGTTTTTTGAAGGCCAATTCCTGCTGAACCGTGGTGGCTGGACCTGTAAGAAAGCTTTGACAGTTTGCATAGATTTTGCTTTTTCTTCCATTTTACGTAATATATCCTCAGCATTACTACGAAAAAGAACATCCTTATGTAAAGGTGCATCCAGAATATTTGCTTTCACATGGTCTGGCAGATTTTGTTCCCTAAGCCATGCATGTCTGCGAATGACTGATCCGGTAGCGGCCGCTCTGCTGGAGGCCCCTAGGGCATCATAACCACATTGTAAAGTGCGCTTACCCACTTGCTCTGCACTATGCATCATATCCTGCAACTCTTTTATATCTGGTTGTTCAGGTTGTGACATTTTGGTCTTTAATTGTGATAACAGGAATTGTTGATATTTAATCATATGAAACTGGCAGTTTAAGGCCCTCATGGCTAGGGTGGCCGAGGTATAAACCTTCTTACCCCACCTTTCTAGAGATCTAGATTCCCTTTCCGCAGGAAGTGGATTCTAGGCCTTAATTCCTTTAGGGCCTTGAGAAATAGTTTCAGGATCTGCATTATGGCCTTTGTAGAGGAACTGATGAGAATTAGGTACTCTGTAATACCTATCCGGCTTAACTGGTGCAGGAGGCAGAGAATCAGGATTAAGGCAAGCCTCCGAGTAAACATCATCCAATACCTCCAAAACAGGAGGAATAGCCAAAGGTCTATGCTGAGGTAACCAGAGAAATTCCCTAAGCCTTTTCTTGGAGTCTGAAAAGTCTTGGCCTTCCCAGTGGAAGTGCTCTCTCAAAGAGTGTAAGGTTTCCCCAAAAGAAAAATCCTCAGGGGGGGATACAGAAGGAATAGACTGCTCTGCATCCGAATCCTCGAAAGGGGAATAAGAGTGTTCTTCAGCATCAGAGTGATCTGATAATATGGATCCCTGGTCAGAAGAAGGGGAATCCTCCTCTACTCTGGGTCTCTTGTCCGGAGGGGCCTGGGAGCCTCTGATAAGAGTGATAAGGTCCTCAGCCATTTTAAGCATGTGCTTCTTAGGCATGGGCCCAGGTGATGGGCCTTGTGTAGCCGGCCTAGCATGGTGCCTGGCTGTTTTGGATTTAGTGAAGGCCTTGATAGAGAAAGATGATGAAGGCCTAAATACACCATGGGTGGATGTAGATCTATCCACATTGGCAGGCTCGACATATGCAGGGGCTTCGGTTGTAGTCTGGGAAAGGGCCGAAGAACCAGCGGTCTCGGGTACAGAAGACCCCGCTGAGGGAGTGTCGTCGGTAGTCAGGGACTGCAAAGGTGTCTCACTGAGAACCGGACCACGTGGAGCCTGCTTCGGCGTGGTGTCGGTGGAGACCGCGGTCCTCGTCTGGCGGTCCTTTTCTTTGCGTTTTTTGGGCAAAGCGGTAGTCGGAGTATCCGACGACATTTTATAATTAAACGCTTTACCAAAAAAGTGCTGGGCGAACTCCGCCCGACGCTTGATAGTGCGTTTATTGAAGGTAGCGCAAAAGCGACAGCCCGAGACGTCGTGGTCTGGGCCCAAACAAGGTATGCAAAGGGAATGGAAATCCTTATGCGGTATTTGCTTCCCACAAGAAATACAATTATTAACTTTTTCTGACATCGGTCTGAGGCAAGAAAAGATTCCCCAACGGGGTACTTAGCTTTAATGAAGACTTCGGTTCCAAAATTTTTCGTAATTCAGGAGCTGGCCGACCGGCACTTGCGAACTGCTTCTGCTTCGGGCACCGCGCGGCAAAAAAGACTGGAGAAGATGGCGTCGGCTGTGTCTTATATACTCTAGCCTTCCTGACGTCAGAAGAGTACGCGACAACAACCGACGCCGGACCAAGACTTTGGAATTCGGCCGACCGAGGGACCGCCTGACGGCTGAAAACCCATATGTGATTACTGCAGCTGTAATGCACGATGAACATCCGTGACGTTTACTCATGACAGGAATATGGTTGTATACATATCATAGGTGTATAGATGTCTACATGTACATACACAGGTATACACATACATATGTCTGTATACACATCTGTATAGTGCTATATATATATATATATATATATATATATATATATATATATAGCCATGTGTACATCTCTTTGTATGTACATATGTATACATATCTATACATATATGTGTGCATATGTAGGTATATATATATATATATATATATATATATATATATATATATATATATATATGTACATATAGATATATGTGTATATAACTATATATGTATGCACATCCTATCCATACAGATATGCCTAGTTATGTTGGTGTATATATATATATATATATATATATATATATATATATATATATGTGTGTGTGTGTGTGTGTGTGTGTATATATATACTATATGTGCATACATATCTATTTCGATATACCTACTACTGTCGATATAGCTATAGATAGCCATACATATGTGTGCATATGTATCACTATCTGTATATGTGTAGACATATATTGCTCTGTATATGTATATATCTGGATGTGTATATGTATATCTATGTACATATACATACCCATCTATATATGTCAATATGTATATGTGTAATCATATATATAGATAGCTGGATAATTATATGTACAGATATTTTCACCATATGTCCTGGACATGGAGTATAGCCCTACCCCAGCCCCTGTAGTCCCAACTTCATACTGCAAGGGGATGTCAGGTATGTATAGCAGGTATATTAGTAGACTATTGCTACTGTAATTGGGTCTTCACGGACATGGTGTGTGTGGGAGGTCACATCTGCTTTCCACATGTGTGCCATTGGCTACTGACAGACATCCTAAGGACATCATAGTAAAGTACCACTGCTAGCACATAATGCCCCTGTGGACTGCAGCAGAGATATTGGCCAATATATGTGGACATTCTGAAACACACTGTACAGTCCAGAGGTATACACAGAACCCCTTAGTGCAAAACATGTGTACCGTGCATTACAATATGGATGTTAACAGCCATGTAGATGGGTATAACACATAACGACTGCTATGCATATGCCACAGGGGCAGCTCGTGCTTTCGGTCTGCAGGACTGCAGCCCTCCCACCTAGAAATAAAAGAAATACATAACGTGAAGCATAAACTTTAAAAAAAAAAAAAACTTTTTTTTTTTTAATGAGTACCGCAACTGCAGCGCATGTGTGGACACACTCAGACTGCCCTGCAGATGCCCAGGAATCTGCGAATTCTGACTGCCTGAGTCAGCAGTCCAGATGCAGAGAAGGTATTTTCTGCCCCGTGGATGCCCAAGATGCTGTGCGGTAGACGACTGCACAGAAGAGAGGAGCTCCGGACTGCTTGAGCCGCAAACAGGACCAATCAGGAGAGAGGTAAGCAGGGATTTGAGCGCAGGACCAATCAGGAGTGAGGTAAGTTGAGTTCAAAGCTCTTGCAGGGAAGCATTATGTCAAGCGTGAGTTTGCTGCTTCGAGACAATGGAGTTGGACCTGGTTTACTACTTCCGGACCCATTTACAGGTAATGGAGTGTGTGTGTGTGTGTGTGTGTGTGTGTGTGTGTGTGTGTGTGTGTGTGTGTGTGTGTGTGTGTGTGTGTGTGTGTGTGTGCGCGCACAAGCGTGCATCTGTGTGTCTGTTTGAATGAGTGCATGGGTGCTGTTCATTTTGCAAGCAGCATGTGTATGGAAACCTGTCTTCTTTTTGTTAGGTACTAACAGCAAAAAGTGCAGAATTTATCTATGAAAAGAATATGTGCAAGCTTGTGAGAGTAACATTAGAGACATAGATAATATATGCAAATAATTTAGAGTATCGTTCATATATAGAAGCTTGACTTGTCAACAGCAGTACACTGTATTGTATAAATCTAATACCGGGATTGATAGAGTACTGAATTTAGGTGACATGGTTAGAGGTTGCTTCACCCCACCCCCCAGGTCCACCATACTCATGTGTTATAACAGTAACCATAGCCCTACTGCCATCCCTAACTTCAGTCATGCACATTATTTAATGAAAACTTTCCTCAACACTAACACCACACAAGCCACTCAGACCCAGACTTCACATAAGCACAAGTCAACAATATTAAACTTATCCCCTTATCCAGCCTGATCACTAATCACTGGTTTAAATGCCAACAAATTACTCTAGTTCTGCAGAGGTGGCACTGGTCAGGTTTTCCTTTCAATGTTATTGGCCATGTGTGATATGTATTCCCTTTATCTGAAAGAGCTTTTGATATCACACAACCCTGTTTGAGATTTCCATTCCTCTGTTCAAATGTTACTGAAGGTTTCTAGAGTACATTTAGTAACCCTGGGTGTCAGTTACATTTTGCTGTAATACCTCTCAATTTGGGAACCTTCTTCCACAGTCGGGGAGAGTTCCCTTATGCTAGCCAGTTTTAATACTTACCTACTCATGCTGGCCTACGATCTTTTCCAGCTATTACTGCAGTTTTATGCTCTGGTGCCATAATTATACTTTTTTATAGTAATGGTTCTTAGCTTGTAAGTACCTAAATAAACTTGAATTTGAATATGCATGTTTTCAAAAGCTGCTTTAATAAAGTCTTGTTTTGGGATCTGCACATCTGGGGCACACTTCAGAATCACACTTAAACAAGTCTTGCAATGAAGAACTGCCTTACTGAATTATCTCAGTGACACAGTCATATCTATCATCATCTTTAGATAGTTATGAATACTGAAGCCTCAACTCTGACATGTATCATCCATCTCTGAAAACTTGTGTTATCTATAAATTATTGTTTCCACCGATGTTTCCTCTTTCTATAGTAAATTTACACGAGGACGACCTTTACTCAAATGATATGGCCTGCTATTTTTAAAAAGCAAACTTTATTACAATGACAACAACATTTCAAAGAGTTCAACAGAAAAGGAAACAGAGAACCTCACAAAACAGAAAAAAAAATAAAGAAAAAAAATACAGGAATATAATCAGCATTCAGGTTAACAGTACACAACTAAATCCTAATATGGGAGGTGTACTTAAATGACAATTATTTATTGTTTCCCCTCTTTCTACATTTCCCATTTAGGTATGCACTCTTAGTACGCAGTGTTTTCCAGTAAATTAAAAAAGGCTTCTGGTTACCTTCAGAAAGACCTTCTATACCAGATTTACCCACTCAAACCTTCATTTCCATTGATTTATTACAAATAAATCTCCTGTTTTCAACAAAATTTCAATTTTCTTATTCCATAGCCAATACTCTGATAGGGAGTTTTGTTAGTGATCGATGTGGGGGAACTCTCCTTCATAAAACTTCATATCACATTCTGAATAGTAACACCCTGGCTTCTGCATCTTCCTTCATTGAATTTGTAACAGTTTCATTAACAAACCACTGATGCTCTCTCACGCTCTCTCTCTCTTTCTCACTTCCCCTCTCTCCCTCCCCACAAACAAGGCTTCTGCTTCTGCTAGTTTTGGAGAATTCTTCTTCTTCCTTCTCTATTTAATTGTCTTTATGGCAATAATAATATCACCACTAACAAAGCCCTCTCATGCTATGTCCAGTTTTCCTCTTCTGCCTCTTCTGGAATCCCTAAAAAAAGTCAAAGTGGAAAGCTTATCTTTTCTGGGCCACAGTTCCTCAATTAACAGAGATGACATAAAAATATTTATAATTTTGCAGTCACGTACAGATATGCACCCATGTGCTACATAACCCTTCCTCCCATTTCTTACACCATCCAGGGGGATCTATGTAATTTTCTGCAATCTACATGGCATATAAAAAAACTTGTGATGGCATTTCCACATAAATACCCAATGTTTTCTAGATGTCGTGGTGCATGTGGGAGCCAAGTAAATCCAGCTTTACTGCCTGCCAGTATTTTCCCTACAGCTTTTTACCTTCCATGCAGCTGATCAGCTGCCATGAGGTCCTCTCATTCATTACCAGGTCTTCCAGAGTCACCTTAGCCTCCCCAGGCTTAACTGATCAATGCCAGAGGTTGGTAAGGAGATCAGAAAATGCTAGTACAGCATTGTACTTCTGTGCAAGAATGTGCTCTAACTCCCAATATCCCATGGAAGCTTTGTGAGCTCCACAGTTACTGTTCTTAGGAGGTGCATCTGTGCCTCCACACATGCATAACCTCCAGACTAAACAGTGCATCACCTGTGTAGCATGGAGCTCACCAGACTTGTAATGCTGCTTTATTGCAGTAAGCATAAGCTGCTTCACTTTCCCCAGACTTGACAAGCAGACATCAGTGACTCACTTCCATCCTCTTCCCGTGGCCTCTCCAACACTCATGACACTAAACAAACAGGGGTCATCTGGGTGCACCACAAGGCCATTAATGTTTTCCCCTAACAGCTTTGTCCATCTTTCCTCAAACATTACTTTCACTGCCTCTCTCATTCCATGCAATAACTTATAAATCTTCCTTATTCAAGACTAATCTACTTGGTCTGTTTTTGTTCAAGGTTGGCCCCAAGCAGGTAATTCCCCCAAACTGACAATCTATTGAGTTACTTAAAAAAATTAATAAAGGCTTCCTATTTTTAATTGATACCTGAAAACAAACTATGGATGTCCTTGTAGCCAGGCCACCAAATGCACCACTCCATCATGCAACACTAATGTTACTTTTATAGGTGCTAACCACAGTGTCTGATATTCTCTTCTTAACTTTTCTATCACCCTGATGAATAATTCTATTATCTCTCACCCATGTCCTAGATATCTGACCATCATGGAATTTTAGGATCCATTCCCTGAACTTATAATAACCCTTCTCAACTATTTTTATTGAGACTCTAGCTGCACTGTCCTTCAGCACCATACTTCTCAACTGTACAAATTTTCGCAGAATGTCCAGATTTTTGCCTCATACTTCTGGTCTGTTTTTCATAAAATTGTGGTTTTCTGGGAAATTAGTGGCAAACCATTAAAGACTGAAGTTAGAAAATAATGACAGACATTTGAGTTTCAGATTTCATACCCTTCAGAAAATTCATACCAATGCAAGACCTACTATTCTATTATCTTTCTAAGTTTATAAGAGCAATATTTAAAATTGTCCTTATTGTTGGGCCTTTGTACCATTTCTGTTTATGGCTTTGTCCAAAATTCTTGCTCTGAGGTTGAGATGTATGACAAATGTGTCAGGGCCATCACCGTCAGCCAGAGACATTTCTAATTGTGACATACTTGTTGCACCCCACTCCCCCATGTAGTGACTCTGGATGTGTCCAAGCAAGGTAAGGAGCAGTTATGCAGTGTAAGTGTGTAGAGTATCCCCCCATCCAAGGAAGACACAAGAACTACAGCGGCTTTTCATCTGTCCTTGATTTTGCAGAATGTTCTGGTTTTCTGTCATATTTTTATACTGTTGATTTATGCTTCTTATTATTCAGAAAATGCATGTTATTGCAGTGTCTATTGCCCTGTGTTTAAGTAGCAATGGTTTAATGACCATCTAGTAAGCTTGTCTGAGATTGTAAGATGCAAGTAAGCTTTAATAAGCATATTACATAACTAGATAACGTATAAGCCTTAGGTATTGAATTACATATGACAGTATTTGCAATAAAGGACAGGATTACAGTATTTTCAGAACCTCATTATATTTGTTGGAGACTTGCAGTCATCTTTGCAGGCTTTACTCGTAAACTAAACAGAATGGCAATCTATCATGTGTGGTCCATAACCTGTGCAGTAATCTGTTAAGCAATTTATCTTGAGCTTGTTTCTTGTTTGCTGTTCATTTTTTACTTTGATCCTGCTTTCCCCATGAAGCAAGTAGATAGTTGTTGTCAGGCAGCAGGTCTTTTTGGATAAGAAATATTTTTACAAGTGGGGGTATCACAGAGATTTCTACTTTCAGCATGTTACTTGGTACTTTTATAAAGCTGAATATAAATGATAATTAGAACTACAGTGCAAGGAGATGTGGTTTGAGTTGAGTGCTGCTTGTTTTTTTATACTTGATTTTGACTGGCATTCCAGTAATGTATTTAAAAAGTAATTTATTTTTTCATGACTCACAACCTTTTTGTTTCCATCTAGATATTAAGTAAGCTGTCATGTAGACAATGCATTGAAATATTTTTTTCTTCTACACTTATTTTGTCTTGATTGGACTCTCATAATGACAGTTTAGCACCCAGGGCAGCGTATTTAATTAAAGTCCCAGTTTTTGTGATTTTTGAGCACAGACCCACCCCTTTCTAGCTGGCCACACCCCTGTCCATTGGCCACACCCATTCAACTATCTCTTGCAGCCCCCCTTTGATTTGAAGTCACCAGCCCCCACTGATATGCCACCATAGGTTATGCATTCACACACCCCTGTCTGGCCTGACACATAATAACCGCTGGTACAGGGATGTCATGGCCACATACTACCCACTAGATATTGACATACATCTGTACAGCATCCCACTGCTCTGTCTGACATACATGACTGTTAAGGGAGGCCCGGCAGCAGTACATCTGGCAGGTATCTGCACATGACATCTCACTGGGTAAGTACACTAAGCTGCTAGGCATGTAACAATGCACTGTGCAGGCTACAGGCAGACTGGCTCAACACTGGCCTATATCTTCTATGGGGGAATGCACATGTACCTGCATATATAGCAGACTCTGCAGGGATGTCACAGCACAGGGTAAGATACACCTGTGTGAAAGTGCATAACCACAACCAATGTGAACACAGCCACAGCCACATATGGTAAGCTAGCATAATATTACAGTATATGGGCTATCTGTTCAACACCATCCCCATATGTGCCACTCACAGACTAACCCTACATATACTAGTCTGCTACATGGCTTGGTCTGCTGGCTGTCTGTGGTATGGGACATGTGTGTGTATGGCCCTACAAACATGTAAGCCAATACGGTAACATACAGTGGAGCAGCATGTAACATCAGATAGGATGGGACCTATAATAATGACATCTACCACAGTCTGTACACAGGCTAAAGAACATATTAACAATACACACAATGTTGACATTCACCACAGGTACACAGACCTCAGTACTGTACAAGCGACCACAGAATGTCCAGGTTATGTCATCAAATATAACCCCTACTGTACATAACATATGTGTAGCATTCTGATATCTCACTGGCTTGTTATCAGATATGATGATACTAATGATAGTGTACAGCACACATGCACCTCTTATTGCACGACATATGTACAAAGGTTGACAGAGTTGTGGCTGGAAGCACATACACAGGGCCAATATTGACATGTTGCTGTGATAACCTCATACATTTACTGTTGTAACAGGGTCTGTTGCAACATATGTCCTATGAGGGATATGAAGTCAGTAACTGTCACGGCTTTCACTATCTACAGACTGCAATCCACACACTACCTTCTGCAGTTCACAGATACATGCTCTGTGGGTAACACATGAAACCAAGAGTACAACACACTGCCCAGTCTGCAGAAGACCCTACAGATGGGGATTCCTCATAAACACAGAACTGACATGGCAGGTATTAAAACATGTAGGCAGCCATATCCACATACACACACTGTTAAACCAACATTACTCCACATGCAGTATAGCAGCACTTACAGTCTGTAGTCAGGTCAGGCGCATCCCCCTCCTGTGTGTTGCCCTGTTTCCACAGTGTATGTTGTTAGAGGTAAATCCCTAATCCATCTGAGATGCTGTTTGCCAAACAACAGATCTAGTTCCTGCTCACAGTGAATTAAAAGGGCCAACACCAACATGATGTTCCTAGATATTGTAGTGTGTTTCCAGGCAATTGGCTATGGGAATGTTACCACAGCTGTTCCACATGCAATCAACTAGGAAAGGGCTGCAATTCGTGCAGAGGCCATCAGCTGATCATGTGCATCACTGAAAATACACATGCTGCTGCCTAAGAAAAGAAGGTGTAGGTATCCACATCCACCAGAGAGGGAGTGAGAGAGGCAGACAGAGGCAAAGACATGTCAGGGAGGGGAGGGAGTGTAAAACCTAAGCATGTTTGAGTCACACACCTACCAATACAGGGTATCAACCCCCTGACGACTATGTCATGCTATCACATTTCTATGCAGTTATTGGATGCGCCACATAGGTTACATGTTGTGGAGCCCTCAGAACGTATATGTGATGGTGAGTGACATCTGCAGCAGAGATATGGTAGCTATACGGTAGGTGTAGTACACGTGCCTGTCCACATGTACAGTTGCCAGAGACAACATAGCCACATTCTCACAGGGATGCACACACATTGACACACTTGGCAGGGCCAGGAATACAACCCATCACTAGAGAGATTGCCACAACACAATACTGTGCAGGTATCACATGCACCACAGCGGTCATACAGAGGTGATATGGGCAAAGGGTATGGGGAGGTGTCTGACATCAGGCAGCATGCTTCAGTATGCCAATTGGGGTTGTAGTGAATGTGGATGTGATCATATGGATCATACAACACACACACAAATACCCATGGTGCCAGTACTGACATGCATGGGTGCATTTCTGCACGGGTGTCTGGTGGTCGACTATGCCAGATGGCTATACAAGGTTAGGTGATGGGTATTCCTTGGCATCAGGCCACATGACAATGGTCAGCATTGTGGCTCAGGGCTGTGGTTTCTACATTTGCCCACACAGGTGGGTATTGTATCCCCCGTCCAGTCACCTGGGTGACTACTGTGTGTGGCCAATGCTGTGCATCACTTGCCATGTATGTGTTCCTTAGTCCATGATATGGACAGTATCTGGGATGTGCCCACCTCCCACATGCATGTACAATGACATGTGGAACTGTACCTGGGGTGTCTGGCCCATGTTGTGTACATAGATTATCAGCAGATGTCCCAGTCTTGGCCACCTGTGGTGGGAACTGTAATGGACCACAGGTTTACCCTGCACCTACATTGACAGCATGCTAACAGCATTCCTTGGTGTCAGTGGCATCTGTCCATACAGGGCATGTTTTCAGGCATGGTATATCCTTTGTGGGTCACATGTGATGGCACCACAGGTGTTGCAGGTGTCCAGTGGGGAACATGAGGAAGGTGCACTGTCTGCATGCATGTGCCTACTGGACAGATGGACAGGGTGCCATGCCCTCTGTAGCCCACTGCAATAACTCCATAGTTACCATCAGTGGCCAATATGCAGTGTACTACCCACATATTGGCTGTTGCCTTGGCATGTGTGTGTGTGTCTATGGGACATGGGTTGACAGTGTGCTCTGGGTAATACTGGGGTTGCTAACTGTGCTTGCCTGGCCTTGATGCCATGTATGGGTATGGATTTGTACCCCAGCCTCTTGGCTATTTCACATCTGTTATCCCTGTATGGTGGACATTGTGATATATACTAGGGCCACCATATAAAAAATTTGCAAAACACACTCCACATTGGCCCAGGTATCACACACACACACACACACACACACACACACACACACACACACACACACACACACACACACACACACACACACACACTCATGTCTGGGAGTAGAACCCCTACCTAACTAGTTTATTACACTACAGCACTACGCAGTTATAGTACACACCACAGAGATTACTAGAGTACTTTTTTCCCCAAAGGTGGATATCACATTGGATGACATCAGCAGGACTGTCAAAGTAGGACAGTTGACTTGTAGTGATTGTGGCAAGGCTAAAATGCATTGCTCCCTACACAGACAGTGATACACACACAAAACATCCACAACCGACATGTGTGGGTATAGAACCCCCTAACAGAGGTATACAGCACACTAAAGCATGGAGCTGTTATAGGATGCACCATGTGGATTGCTGGAGAACTCCTTCCCCAAAGGTGTATTTCACAATGAATGACATCAGCAGGATTGCCAAAGTAGGGCGTTTGAAATGTACTGAGTGTGACTAGCCTAAAATGCATTGCTCCCTGCACAGACATTGGAACACACACAAACATCCAGAATCACCATGAGTGGATATAGAACCCTACCAGAGTTCTATATCACACTACAGCAGTATGCTGTTACAGGACACAATACTGAGATTACTGGGCTACATCTTTCCCAGAGGTGTATTTCTAGGTGGATGACATCAGCAGCCTTGCCAAAGATGAGCATTTGAATTGTAGGGAGTGTGACTACCCTAAAAAGCATTGCTCTCCATACAGACAGACAGACACACACACACAAACACACAGTTGTCATGTATGGGAATTGAACTTCTGTCTAACTATTTTAACACACTACAGCAGTACAAAGTTATGGTATGCACAACAGAGATTACTGGGCTATAATTCTCCCAAGGTTGTATTTCACAGTGGATAACTTCAGCAGGCTTGTCATAGTAAGGCTATGGGGAGGGCAGTGTGTGTGTATGGGCCATAACCCATTCATCTAGAGGTTGACACGCCACATGAGGGCACACACAGGGTCATATTTCACAGGTACGTGTATACAGCTGCTAGATGACTACTTCCTTGTACAGTCATGTTTCACAGCTGGCACATGCACCAATATCCTGGAATGCTGGCAGATACTGGTGGCTAGTATCTGCAGTGAGTGACATCTGAACCTCATGTGTTTAGGGCCCTTTGGCTGTGTGCTGGGTGGGTAAGGCCTGGATGGCTACTTGTCACAGTCACCCTCTTCCACACTTCTATGTACATCTACCTTTGACTTATTATAGTCTGTTGTCTTTACATATATGTCTGTATTACTATCCACTGTGTGTGCAAGGCATGTGTGATGCATACTGCAGAGTGTCTGCCCTAACAACTGCAACTGCCAGATATGTCTGGTCCACTGGTGTTTGCAGACATGGCCTTCATGTGTTTAAGTGTGTGAGCATGGCCAGTTTGGCTTTCTGTATTTTATGTGTGGATCGAGTCTAGGTGATTTGTTCTGCAGTGCTGACCTTGGTGTTGTACACGGACAGGTGTCATGCTGTTTCTGCAGGGTATCCATCAAGCATTTGGCATTAACTGTTCCTACATTCCTGCATAGGATGGGGGGGGGGGGCTCAGCTGACTATTTCTACATTTCTACACAGGATGGGGGCACACCTGACTGTTATTACATTATTGCATGGGGGGGCACACCTGTCTATTTCTACATTTCTACACAGGGTTGGGGGGCACACCTGACTGTTATTATATTCCTACATAGGGTGGGGGGCTCACCTGACTATTTCTACGTTTCTACATAGGGTTGGGGGGCACACCTGACTGTTATTACATTACTACGTAGGGTGGGGGTCACCTAACTAGTTCTTCACAGGATGGGGGGCACACCTGACTGTTATTCCATTACTACATGGGGGGGAGGGGCACACCAGTCTATTTCTACATTTCTACACAGGGTTGGAGGCACACCTGACTGTTATTATATTACTATGTAGGATGTGGGGGGCACACGTGACACTTGCACACATTTGCTATGACTGTACTGGTATGTCAGATACTCCATTTCATTCTGTATTGTTAACTATCATGCTGACTAGAGGCATACCAGTGTACTACAGATCGTGGCTTTGGTTGCCCTATATATTATTGTCTGACTTCCTACCCTTCAGAACTAACATCCCACTGCCTGCCCTGCTGTAGTCTCTCTGTGTAGGCCTGGGGGGGAGGCTAACCATAGTCATCATTCAGGGGGCATAGCACAGGCTCTGTTTGGGTAAGTCTACACCTGTCCTGCTGGCTGAGACTGTTGTTGGGTATATGAACTGTCCTGACTGGCATGTCTGGGTCATATGGACACACATGTCACTCAGCACATTTCCTGCAGTGGATTTTGTCACCCTGTCTAGTACTGGCTACTATGGTGACTCCAGTATGTGTTACAGATGTCATAGTGCCACTATGGTTGTCTACTGTCTGCTGCCATAACATTCAGCCACCCAATTCCCATGCATGCTCACATTCATATCATAGATACAGGTAATGACACATTATACTCCATTCGGCAATTGGTAGGTTGATTGACTTTTTGAGGGTGTGCCAGACTTACGGATGGTGCTGGAGGGCAGCCTATGTCGGATGCACATAGTATACTCCTTATACATGGTTGAGCACAGGTAGCGTCATGTTTGGCATCCCTTTTACTGTATGTGCGAGTCAGAGACAGGTGTCGTTCCCTGCATCCCTACTGTGTCAGTGTATGCGCTATGCACTGTCTCTTTGCTGCAGCCTTGGTATACTGGGCACGCCTCCATCAGCCTACTGGGGCAGGCTCAGGTTGTTCCTCCTCTGACTCTCTCTGTGCCTGTGCAGGCCTTGGCATTGGTGGGGGGCTGTTTGGCCCTGCCCCATGCTGTTC